>NC_054374.1:55018850-55086247 GCF_017654675.1 Xenopus laevis | reverse complement strand
TTCCAGAGTAGCCCGCAGATTTTTCTTAACGCAGTTTCTTTAATTTTTTTGGGAGACATGGCATGGGAGGATGACTGTTTTTTTTCTGATTTAATTTGTAAAAGGAAATTTGAGAGAAATTATTGAGTTCTATGTTTACATTTGGCAGTGAACTAATGGTTTTTTGAAGGTATAAGATGACATCATCTGCATATAGGCCTAATTTGGTAGTTGACCTTCCTAATTTTATACCATAAATTTGGGAGTTATCTCTTATTTTTTGGGCTAAGGGTTCTAAAGTCAAATTAAAAATTATTGGGGAGAGTGGGCAGCCCTGACGAGTACCATTTTTAATGTCGAAGGAGTGCGACATTGAACCAGATGACAGCACCTTAGCAGAAGGTTGAGTATATAGAGCCAGGATCGCCTTGTGAAGAAAACCAGGAATGCCAAACTTAACAAGTACCCTAGACAAGTACAACCAGTTGACCCTGTCGAACGCCTTTTCCGCATCTAGAGAAACAAGGAGGGTAGGCGTCTGACAGAGCCCAATTTTGTGCACTAAAGCAAGGACCTTTCGAGTGCCATCACTAGTAGTTCTGCCTTTGGTAAATCCTACCTGGTCCGGGTGAATAAGTTGGGGCATTAAGGGGGCTAATCTATTAGCTATTACTCGGGCATATATTTTGATATCTGTGTTTAATAAGGAAATTGGTCTATAAACTACTTGGGTCTGATGGGTCTTTATCTTCCTTGGGAATAGTTATGATTAAAGCTGATAATGATTCTTTGGGGAAAATATCTTTGGTTACTACTTCATTAAACATATTTGTAAGAGGCTTTGATAATATACTTATAAATTTCTTAAAGTAATCATTAATAAAACCATCGGGTCCAGGGGCTTTATCTCTTTTAAGAGAGCTAATGGCAGATTCAATTTCCTGTTGACAGAAAGGAACTGCCAAAGATTTTTGCTCAAGATCAGACAATGAGGGTAGATTAACTTTATCTAAGTAATCATCTATTTCTTGGGTCGATGGGATATAAGTGTCTGGGTCCTTTTCTAAATTATAAAGGTCTTCATAATAGGTGGCTAGTGCGTCCACTATGTCTTTGGGATGGTGTGCTTCTATCTTAGTTTTGGGGTGTTTAATTTTAACTATTCTTTGATAAACTCTTTTCCCTTTGATTTTTCTGGCCATTGCTTTACCTGCTCTGTTATTATCATAGTACCAATTTTCCTTGAGTATTGTCTGCCATTTGTCGTATTGGTAATACATGTTATCTGCCAGTTCCTGTCTGGTCTCCTCTAATTTTTGAATAAGGTCTGTCTTTTTATTGAGAAATATATCCTTCTCTAGGGATTTCATTTTACTTAAAAGGAGGTTAGTTTTTTCCCTTATCTTTTTTTGCGGATGGCACTCTGTTTCATTATGACTCCTCTAATAAAAGCTTTGTGTGCATTCCAGAGAGTTGTTTTGGAAACTTCTTTGGTATCATTAAGCTCAAATATTCTATTAATTCTTTTTTAATAAGGGGGAAAGTGTGCTCAGAATTTAAAATAAATTTGTTCAATTTCCAAATATTTGGTTGTAGAGGTGAATTTTGAAGTTGAATTTTAACACTAATGGGAGAATGATCTGACCAACTTCTGGGGTTTATCTCAATACTGGAGACCAGTGGTAGGGAAAACCTGTCAGTCAAACAATAATCAATGCGAGTGAAGGACTTATGGATCGGTGAGTAGTAAGTGAATTGTTTCTCTTTAGGGTGTATACATCTCCAAGTATCGAATAGCTCAAATTGGATCAGAGCTGGTTTCAGAATAGAGTGAGTTTTCCTAGTTTTGGAGGTGCAGTCAGACTGAGGGTCAACTACTGAATTCAGATCTCCTGATATAAATAAGTAACCTTTAGTAAAGGTGGATATTTTTCTAAATTTTTTGTTGAGAAATTTCATTTGATGGGAGTTTGGAGTGTATAGGTTCACAAATGTAAAATCTTGGGCATTAATTGTACCAGTAATCATCACCATTCTTCCATCTTCACTAGCAAAAGTTTCCCCTACCACTAGCCCCAGTGTATCTCTGACAGCTATGCATACCCCAGCTTTCTTCTTCTTATTTTTTAAAGTGGAATGGTATATTTTAGAAAATTGATGAATTTTAAGTTTCCCTGCTGCAATTTTATTTAAATGTGTCTCTTGTAAACAAATAATGTCAGCATTTTCTTCTTTTACCAACTTTTGTAGTAGATACCTCTTTCTATAAGAATTTAACCCTCTCACGTTAATCGAAAGAAGTTTACATTCCTGAAACATGTTTATCTATACAGTGATATTGTAAACAAACCAAACCAATATATTAACCTCACCCAAGTCAGTCCGGGGACATCATTTTGACATTCGCACATCTCAGCTCTGATTGGAGAAAAAAAGGTTAGTTGGGACAACAGCCTGAAAAACTTAAAGGAACAATGAATTAACAAGAAAAAAAGTGGCGTACAAAATGGCATCCGGTTCTACCTATTGTAACTACCACTTGATGAAAAATTAGTTCTCAGTCCAGTGAGAAGAAAAAAAAGAGAAAAAGAAAAAGAAGAAAAACAGTTTCAAAAATATGAAAAGTAAACTTCAAATTACTGTTCAGTTCAAATGACCTATCAGGTCAGGGTCCACCGTTGTGGACTTCCAGTTGGACTTTTCTCCTAAGGGAAGGTGACAAAACCCGAGGGGGAAAGTCAGAAATGGGGGGAAGAGTTTATGGCTGGGCACCCAGCAGTTCAGGTACCACCAGGAGCTTCTGCTGACTATCTTCCTCAGATGGTGGTTGGGTGGTGTCCATTGGTTGTTGTTTGTATGGGGTTGGATGGTAAATGGGTTTGTCCTTTTTTAGATCTCAGGGGACAAAGATTGGAATGTTCCACTTTGAGAGCAGCTCATGTCCCTCCTTCACGCTTCTAACAACATAGGACACTCCTTGATCCTGTATTATCAGTTTTGGTGGAAATCCCCAGGAATATTGAATGTTATTATGCCTTAGAGTGGCAGTAATCTGCAAATACTCTCGTCTTGCTTGTAAAGTGGTCTGAGATAGATCCTGGTATAATGCCAGATCCCGATATGGATCTGGGAGATTTTTCCCTCCTCTTGTGGCGGCTAGTAGCATTTCCTTCACATGGAAAAAGTGGATTCTTGTAATCACGTCTCTGGGCAGATGTTTAGCAATATGGCTAGGTTTGGGCAACCTGTGAGCCCTGTCTACAGTCATTTCACTCTCAGTCAACGCAGGGAAGGTAGATTTCAGAATATCCATTACATATCCCTTAAGCTCATCATTATGAACAGTTTCAGGGACCCCTCTGATTTTAACATTATTCCTCCTATTCCTGTCCTCCCCGTCAGCTATCTTCTCCTTCATCCATCTATTCTCGTTCATAAGCTCCTTGTGGGCATCAACTAATTCGTTATGTGCCGTTGTCATTTCTGCAATCCTATTCTCCAACTTGGAGATTCTCTGGTCTGTTTCACTTGCAAAGTTTGACATTTGTTTCACCAGAGATTGCATATCCCCCTGATCTCCGCCATGTTATCCTTCATGACACCGCTAAAGGACACCATGAAGTCCTTAAAAAATTTCTGCGTCATTGTCTGCTCAGTAGCTGGGAATGACGTCAGGGGGTCTAGAGTAACGTTTGCTGGAGGTGGATGAATGGATGGGTGGGGTAAGGACTGTGGAGTCTGTCCTACCTGGGATCTCTGATCATCCTGTCGTGATGATACAGGCTGGGCCTTCAGGGATTTCAGAGGGCTACGATCCCTGGTGTCTTTAGGGCTTTCCTTTGGGTTATCCTCCTCGCTTTCTTCCTCAGCAGGGTCCGCTGGGTCACCCCTGCGATGAGGAGTGTAGAGAGGGCTAAATCTATTCCTCTGAGCTAGTGGTGGGGGAGTAAGGTAGTCCGTTTCATGCCTACCTCGTGGCTGATAATGACGGTCGCCATCTTGGTTTTCCTCCCCATAAAACTCTGAAAGCTTTCGAGGGATAGGAGAGCTATATTTCTTCTTATGTGACACCCTTTTCCACTCCATATCGTTCAGGAGACGTTCACCCACCTTTTTAGCACAAGAAGGGGCTTCCTGGATTGCTTTTAGTAGCTTTTCTGGGTGTTTTCAGCAGAGAGCTACAGCCTCAGGCAGCCATTCAGCTTCGCGCCAGGCCACGCCCCTTCCCATAGACTTAGAATGCATTCTGGCAGAGTGCTTTTGCAAGTTTTCCTGTTGCTTTTCCTAGATGCAAAACTTGTTGAAGGTCTAGTGTTGGAAGCTAATTCTAATGCCACTTTGAATTTGCAGCCCTGACAACTTTTCAAAAAGTTACAGCTAATGTTAACCAGTATTCATTCTTATAGACTTAAAAGGCATTTTGGCAGAGTGCATTGTAAGTGTTCCTGTTGCTTTTCCTTGATGCAAAACTTTTTGAAGGTGTAGTGTTGGAAGCTAATTCTAATGCCATTTTGAATTTGCAGCCCTGACAACTTTCCAAAAAGTTACAGGTAATGTTATCCAAAATGCATTCCCATAGACTTAGAATGCATTCTGGCAGAGTGCTTTTGCAAGTTTTCCTGTTGCTTTTCCTAGATGCAAAACTTGTTGAAGGTCTAGTGTTGGAAGCTAATTCTAATGCCATTTTGAATTTGCAGCCCTGACAACTTTCCAAAAAGATACAGCTAATGTTAACCAAAATGCATTCCCATAGACTTAAAAGGCATTTTGGCTGAGTGCATTGTAAGTGTTCCTGTTGCTTTTCCTTGATGCAAAACTTTTTGAAGGTGTGGTGTTGGAAGCTAATTCTAATGCCATTTTGAATTTGCAGCCCTGACAACTTTCCAAAAGTTACAGGTAATGTTATCCAAAATGCATTCCCATAGACTTAGAATGCATTTTGGCAGAGTGCTTTTGCAAGTTTTCCTGTTGCTTTTCCTAGATGCAAAACTTGTTGAAGGTCTAGTGTTGGAAGCTAATTCTAATGCCACTTTGAATTTGCAGCCCTGACAACTTTTCAAAAAGTTACAGCTAATGTTAACCAGTATTCATTCTTATAGACTTAAAAGGAATTTTGGCAGAGTGCATTGTAAGTGTTCCTGTTGCTTTTCCTTGATGCAAAACTTTTTGAAGTGTAGTGTTGGAAGCTAATTCTAATGCCATTTTGAATTTGCAGCCCTGACAACTTTCCAAAAAGTTACAGTAATGTTATCCAAAATGCATTCCCATAGACTTAGAATGCATTTTGGCAGAGTGCTTTTGCAAGTTTTCCTGTTGCTTTTCCTAGATGCAAACTTGTTGAAGTGTAGTGTTGGAAGCTATTCTAATGCCACTTTGAATTTGCGCCCTGAACCAACTTTTCAAAAAGTTACAGCTAATGTTAACCAGTATTCATTCTTATAGACTTAAAAGGCATTTTGGCAGAGTGCATTGTAAGTGTTCCTGTTGCTTTTCCGTGATGCAAAACTTTTTGAAGGTGTAGTGTTGGAAGCTAATTCTAATGACATTTTGAATTTGCAGCCCTGACAACTTTCCAAAAAGTTACAGGTAATGTTATGCAAAATGCATTCCCATAGACTTAGAATGCATTTTGGCAGAGTGCTTTTGCAAGTTTTCCTGTTGCTTTTCCTAGATGCAAAACTTGTTGAAGGTCTAGTGTTGGAAGCTAATTCTAATGGCACTTTTAATTTGCAGCCCTGAAAACTTTTCAAAAAGTTACAGCTAATGTTAACCAGTATTCATTCCTATAGACTTAAAAGGCATTTTGGCAGAGTGCATTGTAAGTGTTCCTGTTGCTTTTCCTTGATGCAAAACTTTTTGAAGGTGTGGTGTTGGAAGCTAATTCTAATGCCATTTTGAATTTGCAGCCCTGACAACTTTCCAAAAAGTTACAGGTAATGTTATCCAAAATGCATTCCCATAGACTTAGGTTTTCAATAATTTTTATTGGAGTTTTTTCTTTTTAAACATATATCTAAGCAGGCATTAAATGGCAAATAAGTATGGGAAATTTATAATAATAATGATATGACAAAATAAAAAAGAGGATAAACGATACAAAATTGCAAAAATTTACCTTTTACAGGAATCAAAATAAAACATTTCAAAACTTCTATTCCCATCAAATTTCAATTTAGGAATAATCAGCTGTTGTTTCTCTTTAATTTTCTTTAAATTTACTCTTAAAAGTCAGAGTATTCCACTTTAATAGTGACTATGAAGGATAAGTAAAGTTAAGAAGTTTAAGATTTAGTAAACTCTTTTATAAAACAAAGGAATTCTAGTTTTGATCTTGAAACCGTTTTTTCCTTATCTTGTAATCTATTCATCCAAAATAAACATTATAAATTATAAATTATTCCAGGATTGGCAAGGTGTTTTGTTGTACAATCACTTTTCTATTGTTACCACATTAATTAGTTCCAATATATGCATATAAACTCCAATATCCATAATAATAGGATGTGTGTATTATTAAACATTAAACTAAATTGCTAATATAACCAACTAATTAATCTAATCTATTTTACACTGTTGTCCCATAAAATCTTCCAGAGCACTGAGATATAAACTTACACATGTTGTTCAGAATGTCCAGGACTGATCTTGGAGAGGTCAAATAATCCTATTTTTATTTTTGTGAGAGGGTTTGATCATCTCAAAACTCCATGAGTTTCGATTTTTTATACACAGTAGGCCAAAGACTAGCCCTCCCCAGGAAAGACTTCAAACTGCCGCATCTGATTGACCAGGATTTCTCTGCTAAAAGATTTGACTCCACTATTCTAAGAATTTCTCCAATTGTTGGAATAATTGAGGATTTCCAATTTGCAGCTAATTGATTCCTGGTTACTATAAAAATATGATTGAAAATCAGTCTCTCCTGAGGTGGCAAATCCCTGGTTCCCAAATGTAATAGTGCCATACTGGATGGGATGGATTGAAGTGACATAGGGAGCTGTTTGAGGAAGGCCTCAATATCATCTCTAAGCTCTTTAAGTTTAGGGCAATCCCAAAGAATATGACCAATGGTACCCGTCTGGTTACACCCTCTCCAACACAGGGGTGATGACTTCATATCGAATTTAGAAATTTTTTCGGGTGTCATATACCACTGCCAAATGTTTTTGAGTAGACCTTCATGATGGTTTACACAATGAGATGATTTCCTCACGGATCTAACAGTCAGTTCCCAGTCTTCCATGTCTATTTCAGAGTTAAGGTAATCCTGCCACTTATTCAATTGCCATTTAGGGGCTAGTTCTTTCATGGTCAACAATGCTCTATAAAAAATTGATGTACCTTTTAAGTGGGAACCTTCTGGTTGGATTATTTTGTTGATTTGCGGAGTTAAAGTGATTGGATTATATTGATGGTTAGTTAGGAATTTACTTATTTTAGCATATAAGGGTTTATCTGATAGTGGTATGTCATATACTGATGTTAAGTATTCAAAAGGTCTAATCCCAGAGTCCTCCAGCAAGTCCTCTATATTTGTTATACCCGCAGCAACCCAGTCATCTAGGTTTATATTCTTAATAACGGTATATAAGGCAATCAAAGGAGTATCAGATGTTATAGATAAGATGTCTCCTTTACATAATTTCATCATCTCCTTCCAAAGTCTGAGAGTGTTAGCTGTTATAGGATTTTGAATGTTCTGTTGAACCTTCCAAGCCAATCTAGATTTCATAAATAGCTTATAAGATTTGTATGGAAGTTGTTCTTCCTCTATAAAAAACCATTGTTTTGTGCTGTCTTCATTCCAGATTGATCTAGATTGGTCCAGAATGGTTGCCTTGTAATATAATTCAATGTTTGGTACACCTAGGCCTAAGTTGGAGGTATGAGATGTTAATATCTTGCTGGAGAATCTGGATTTTCTGTTCATTAAAACAAATTGATTAAGATTTTTTTGGAGTGTATTGAAGAAAGTTTGGGGGACTCTTATTGGTAGGTTCCTGAATAGGTACAGAAGCTGCGGTAAAATCATCATCTTAAAGGCAGCAGCTCTACCTAACCAAGAATACTCCATTTTAGCAAGTGCTTCTAATTTGATTTTGAATTTTGTTAGCCAAGGGCTGTAATTTTCTCTATATAATTGAGCTAATGTAGGGGTTAATTGAATACCTAGGTATTTTATGGACTTCTCATTCCAAGAGTAGCCGCAGGATTTCTTAAGAGTTTCTTTAATTTTTTGGGAGACATGGCATGGGAGGATGACTGTTTTTTTCTGATTTAATTTGTAAAAGGAAATTTGAGAGAAATTATTGAGTTCTATGTTTACATTTGGCAGTGAAACTAATGGTTTTTGAAGGTATAAGATGACATCATCTGCATATAGGCCTAATTTGGTAGTTGACCTTCCTAATTTTATACCATAAATTTGGGAGTTATCTCTTATTTTTTGGGCTAAGGGTTCTAAAGTCAAATTAAAAATTATTGGGGAGAGTGGGCAGCCCTGACGAGTACCATTTTTAATGTCGAAGGAGTGCGACATTGAACCAGATGACAGCACCTTAGCAGAAGGTTGAGTATATAGAGCCAGGATCGCCTTGTGAAGAAAACCAGGAATGCCAAACTTAACAAGTACCCTAGACAAGTACAACCAGTTGACCCTGTCGAACGCCTTTTCCGCATCTAGAGAAACAAGGAGGGTAGGCGTCTGACAGAGCCCAATTTTGTGCACTAAAGCAAGGACCTTTCGAGTGCCATCACTAGTAGTTCTGCCTTTGGTAAATCCTACCTGGTCCGGGTGAATAAGTTGGGGCATTAAGGGGGCTAATCTATTAGCTATTACTCGGGCATATATTTTGATATCTGTGTTTAATAAGGAAATTGGTCTATAACTACTTGGGTCTGATGGGTCTTTATCTTCCTTGGGAATAGTTATGATTAATGCTGATAATGATTCTTTGGGGAAAATATCTTTGGTTACTACTTCATTAAACATATTTGTAAGAGGCTTTGATAATATACTTATAAATTTCTTAAAGTAATCATTAATAAAACCATCGGGTCCAGGGGCTTTATCTCTTTTAAGAGAGCTAATGGCAGATTCAATTTCCTGTTGACAGAAAGGAACTGCCAAAGATTTTTGCTCAAGATCAGACAATGAGGGTAGATTAACTTTATCTAAGTAATCATCTATTTCTTGGGTCGATGGGATATAAGTGTCTGGGTCCTTTTCTAAATTATAAAGGTCTTCATAATAGGTGGCTAGTGCGTCCACTATGTCTTTGGGATGGTGTGCTTCTATCTTAGTTTTGGGGTGTTTAATTTTAACTATTCTTTGATAAACTCTTTTCCCTTTGATTTTTCTGGCCATTGCTTTACCTGCTCTGTTATTATCATAGTACCAATTTTCCTTGAGTATTGTCTGCCATTTGTCGTATTGGTAATACATGTTATCTGCCAGTTCCTGTCTGGTCTCCTCTAATTTTTGAATAAGGTCTGTCTTTTTATTGAGAAATATATCCTTCTCTAGGGATTTCATTTTACTTAAAAGGAGGTTAGTTTTTTCCCTTATCTTTTTTTTGCGGATGGCACTCTGTTTCATTATGACTCCTCTAATAAAAGCTTTGTGTGCATTCCAGAGAGTTGTTTTGGAAACTTCTTTGGTATCATTAAGCTCAAAATATTCTATTAATTCTTTTTTAATAAGGGGGAAAGTGTGCTCAGAATTTAAAATAAAATTGTTCAATTTCCAAATATTTGGTTGTAGAGGTGAATTTTGAAGTTGAATTTTAACACTAATGGGAGAATGATCTGACCAACTTCTGGGGTTTATCTCAATACTGGAGACCAGTGGTAGGGAAAACCTGTCAGTCAAACAATAATCAATGCGAGTGAAGGACTTATGGATCGGTGAGTAGTAAGTGAATTGTTTCTCTTTAGGGTGTATACATCTCCAAGTATCGAATAGCTCAAATTGGATCAGAGCTGGTTTCAGAATAGAGTGAGTTTTCCTAGTTTTGGAGGTGCAGTCAGACTGAGGGTCAACTACTGAATTCAGATCTCCTGATATAAATAAGTAACCTTTAGTAAAGGTGGATATTTTTCTAAATTTTTTGTTGAGAAATTTCATTTGATGGGAGTTTGGAGTGTATAGGTTCACAAATGTAAAATCTTGGGCATTAATTGTACCAGTAATCATCACCATTCTTCCATCTTCACTAGCAAAAGTTTCCCCTACCACTAGCCCCAGTGTATCTCTGACAGCTATGCATACCCCAGCTTTCTTCTTATTATTTTTTAAAGTGGAATGGTATATTTTAGAAAATTGATGAATTTTAAGTTTCCCTGCTGCAATTTTATTTAAATGTGTCTCTTGTAAACAAATAATGTCAGCATTTTCTTCTTTTACCAACTTTTGTAATAGATACCTCTTTCTATAAGAATTTAACCCTCTCACGTTAATCGAAAGAAGTTTACATTCCTGAAACATGTTTATCTATACAGTGATATTGTAAACAAACCAAACCAATATATTAACCTCACCCAAGTCAGTCCGGGGACATCATTTTGACATTCGCACATCTCAGCTCTGATTGGAGAAAAAAAGGTTAGTTGGGACAACAGCCTGAAAAACTTAAAGGAACAATGAATTAACAAGAAAAAAAGTGGCGTACAAAATGGCATCCGGTTCTACCTATTGTAACTACCACTTGATGAAAAATTAGTTCTCAGTCCAGTGAGAAGAAAAAAAAGAGAAAAAGAAAAAGAAGAAAAACAGTTTCAAAAATATGAAAAGTAAACTTCAAATTACTGTTCAGTTCAAATGACCTATCAGGTCAGGGTCCACCGTTGTGGACTTCCAGTTGGACTTTTCTCCTAAGGGAAGGTGACAAAACCCGAGGGGGAAAGTCAGAAATGGGGGGAAGAGTTTATGGCTGGGCACCCAGCAGTTCAGGTACCACCAGGAGCTTCTGCTGACTTATCTTCCTCAGATGGTGGTTGGGTGGTGTCCATTGGTTGTTGTTTGTATGGGGTTGGATGGTAAATGGGTTTGTCCTTTTTTAGATCTCAGGGGACAAAGATTGGAATGTTCCACTTTGAGAGCAGCTCATGTCCCTCCTTCACGCTTCTAACAACATAGGACACTCCTTGATCCTGTATTATCAGTTTTGGTGGAAATCCCCAGGAATATTGAATGTTATTATGCCTTAGAGTGGCAGTAATCTGCGAATACTCTCGTCTTGCTTGTAAAGTGGTCTGAGATAGATCCTGGTATAATGCCAGATCCCGATATGGATCTGGGAGATTTTCCCTCCTCTTGTGGCGGCTAGTAGCATTTCCTTCACATGGAAAAAGTGGATTCTTGTAATCACGTCTCTGGGCAGATGTTTAGCAATATGGCTAGGTTTGGGCAACCTGTGAGCCCTGTCTACAGTCATTTCACTCTCAGTCAACGCAGGGAAGGTAGATTTCAGAATATCCATTACATATCCCTTAAGCTCATCATTATGAACAGTTTCAGGGACCCCTCTGATTTTAACATTATTCCTCCTATTCCTGTCCTCCCCGTCAGCTATCTTCTCCTTCATCCATCTATTCTCGTTCATAAGCTCCTTGTGGGCATCAACTAATTCGTTATGTGCCGTTGTCATTTCTGCAATCCTATTCTCCAACTTGGAGATTCTCTGGTCTGTTTCACTTGCAAAGTTTGACATTTGTTTCACCAGAGATTGCATATCCCCCCTGATCTCCGCCATGTTATCCTTCATGACACCGCTAAAGGACACCATGAAGTCCTTAAAAAATTTCTGCGTCATTGTCTGCTCAGTAGCTGGGAATGACGTCAGGGGGTCTAGAGTAACGTTTGCTGGAGGTGGATGAATGGATGGGTGGGGTAAGGACTGTGGAGTCTGTCCTACCTGGGATCTCTGATCATCCTGTCGTGATGATACAGGCTGGGCCTTCAGGGATTTCAGAGGGCTACGATCCCTGGTGTCTTTAGGGCTTTCCTTTGGGTTATCCTCCTCGCTTTCTTCCTCAGCAGGGTCCGCTGGGTCACCCCTGCGATGAGGAGTGTAGAGAGGGCTAAATCTATTCCTCTGAGCTAGTGGTGGGGGAGTAAGGTAGTCCGTTTCATGCCTACCTCGTGGCTGATAATGACGGTCGCCATCTTGGTTTTCCTCCCCATAAAACTCTGAAAGCTTTCGAGGGATAGGAGAGCTATATTTCTTCTTATGTGACACCCTTTTCCACTCCATATCGTTCAGGAGACGTTCACCCACCTTTTTAGCACAAGAAGGGGCTTCCTGGATTGCTTTTAGTAGCTTTTCTGGGTGTTTTCAGCAGAGAGCTACAGCCTCAGGCAGCCATTCAGCTTCGCGCCAGGCCACGCCCCTTCCCATAGACTTAGAATGCATTCTGGCAGAGTGCTTTTGCAAGTTTTCCTGTTGCTTTTCCTAGATGCAAAACTTGTTGAAGGTCTAGTGTTGGAAGCTAATTCTAATGCCACTTTGAATTTGCAGCCCTGACAACTTTTCAAAAAGTTACAGCTAATGTTAACCAGTATTCATTCCTATAGACTTAAAAGGCATTTTGGCAGAGTGCATTGTAAGTGTTCCTGTTGCTTTTCCTTGATGCAAAACTTTTTGAAGGTGTAGTGTTGGAAGCTAATTCTAATGCCATTTTGAATTTGCAGCCCTGACAACTTTCCAAAAAGTTACAGGTAATGTTATCCAAAATGCATTCCCATAGACTTAGAATGCATTTTGGCAGAGTGCTTTTGCAAGTTTTCCTGTTGCTTTTCCTAGATGCAAAACTTGTTGAAGGTCTAGTGTTGGAAGCTAATTCTAATGCCACTTTGAATTTGCAGCCCTGACAACTTTCCAAAAGATACAGCTAATGTTAACCAAAATGCATTCCCATAGACTTAAAAGGCATTTTGGCAGAGTGCATTGTAAGTTTTCCTGTTGCTTTTCCTTGATGCAAAACTTTTTGAAGGTGTAGTGTTGGAAGCTAATTCTAATGCCATTTTGAATTTGCAGCCCTGACAACTTTCCAAAAAGTTACAGGTAATGTTATCCAAAATGCATTCCCATAGACTTAGAATGCATTTTGGCAGAGTGCTTTTGCAAGTTTTCCTGTTGCTTTTCCTAGATGCAAAACTTGTTGAAGGTCTAGTGTTGGAAGCTAATTCTAATGCCACTTTTGAATTTGCAGCCCTGACAACTTTTCAAAAAGTTACAGCTAATGTTAACCAAATGCATTCCTATAGACTTAAAAGCATTTTGGCAGAGTGCTTTGTAAGTGTTCCTGTTGCTTTTCCTTGATGCAAAACTTTTGAAGGTGTAGTGTTGGAAGCTAATTCTAATGCCACTTTTGAATTTGCAGCCCTGACAACTTTCCAAAAAGTTACAGGTAATGTTATCCAAAATGCATTCCCATAGACTTAGAATGCATTTTGGCAGAGTGCTTTTGCAAGTTTTCCTGTTGCTTTTCCTAGATGCAAAACTTGTTGAAGGTCTAGTGTTGGAAGCTAATTCTAATGCCACTTTGAATTTGCAGCCCTGACAACTTTTCAAAAAGTTACAGCTAATGTTAACCAGTATGCATTCTATAGACTTAAAAGGCATTTTGGCAGAGTGCATTGTAAGTGTTCCTGTTGCTTTTCCTTGATGCAAAACTTTTTGAAGGTGTAGTGTTGGAAGCTAATTCTAATGCCATTTTGAATTTGCAGCCCTGACAACTTTCCAAAAAGTTACAGGTAATGTTATCCAAAATGCATTCCCATAGACTTAGAATGCATTTTGGCAGAGTGCTTTTGCAAGTTTTCCTGTTGCTTTTCCTAGATGCAAAACTTGTTGAAGGTCTAGTGTTGGAAGCTAATTCTAATGCCACTTTGAATTTGCAGCCCTGACAACTTTTCAAAAAGTTACAGCTAATGTTAACCAGAATGCATTCCTATAGACTTAAAAGGCATTTTGGCAGAGTGCATTGTAAGTGTTCCTGTTGCTTTTCCTTGATGCAAAACTTTTTGAAGGTGTAGTGTTGGAAGCTAATTCTAATGCCATTTTGAATTTGCAGCCCTGACAACTTTTCAAAAAGTTACAGCTAATGTTATCCAAAATGCATTCCCATAGACTTAGAATGCATTTTGGCAGAGTGCTTTTGCAAGTTTTCCTGTTGCTTTTCCTAGATGCAAAACTTTTTGAAGGTGTAGTGTTGGAAGCTAATTCTAATGCCACTTTTAATTTGCAGCCCTGACAACTTTTCAAAAAGTTACAGCTAATGTTAACCAGAATGCATTCCTATAGACTTAAAAGGCATTTTGGCAGAGTGCATTGTAAGTGTTCCTGTTGCTTTTCCTTGATGCAAAACTTTTTGAAGGTGTAGTGTTGGAAGCTAATTCTAATGCCATTTTGAATTTGCAGCCCTGACAACTTTCCAAAAAGTTACAGGTAATGTTATCCAAAATGCATTCCCATAGACTTAGAATGCATTTTGGCAGAGTGCTTTTGCAAGTTTTCCTGTTGCTTTTCCTAGATGCAAAACTTGTTGAAGGTCTAGTGTTGGAAGCTAATTCTAATGCCACTTTGAATTTGCAGCCCTGACAACTTTTCAAAAAGTTACAGCTAATGTTAACCAGAATGCATTCCTATAGACTTAAAAGGCATTTTGGCAGAGTGCATTGTAAGTGTTCCTGTTGCTTTTCCTTGATACAAAACTTTTTGAAGGTGTAGTGTTGGAAGCTAATTCTAATGCCATTTTGAATTTGCAGCCCTGACAACTTTCCAAAAAGATACAGCTAATGTTAACCAAAATGCATTCCCATAGACTTAGAATGCATTTTGGCAGAGTGCTTTGTAAGTGTTCCTGTTGCTTTTCCTTGATGCAAAACTTTTTGAAGGTGTAGTGTTGGAAGCTAATTCTAATGCCACTTTTGAATTTGCAGCCCTGACAACTTTCCAAAAAGTTACAGGTAATGTTATCCAAAATGCATTCCCATAGACTTAGAATGCATTTTGGCAGAGTGCTTTTGCAAGTTTTCCTGTTGCTTTTCCTAGATGCAAAACTTGTTGAAGGTCTAGTGTTGGAAGCTAATTCTAATGCCACTTTGAATTTGCAGCCCTGACAACTTTTCAAAAAGTTACAGCTAATGTTAACCAGTATGCATTCCTATAGACTTAAAAGGCATTTTGGCAGAGTGCATTGTAAGTGTTCCTGTTGCTTTTCCTTGATGCAAAACTTTTTGAAGGTGTAGTGTTGGAAGCTAATTCTAATGCCATTTTGAATTTGCAGCCCTGACAACTTTCCAAAAAGTTACAGCTAATGTTATCCAAAATGCATTCCCATAGACTTAGAATGCATTTTGGCAGAGTGCTTTTGCAAGTTTTCCTGTTGCTTTTCCTAGATGCAAAACTTGTTGAAGGTCTAGTGTTGGAAGCTAATTCTAATGCCACTTTTGAATTTGCAGCCCTGACAACTTTCCAAAAAGTTACAGCTAATGTTAACCAAAATGCATTCCCATAGACTTAAAGGCATTTTGGCAGAGTGCATTGTAAGTTTCCTGTTGCTTTTCCTTGATGCAAAACTTTTGAAGGTGTAGTGTTGGAAGCTAATTCTAATGCCATTTTGAATTTGCAGCCCTGACAACTTTCCAAAAAGTTACAGGTAATGTTATCCAAAATGCATTCCCATAGACTTAGAATGCATTTTGGCAGAGTGCTTTTGCAAGTTTTCCTGTTGCTTTTCCTAGATGCAAAACTTGTTGAAGGTCTAGTGTTGGAAGCTAATTCTAATAACACTTTGAATTTGCAGCCCTGACAACTTTTCAAAAAGTTACAGCTAATGTTAACCAGTATGCATTCCTATAGACTTAAAAGGCATTTTGGCAGAGTGCATTGTAAGTTTTCCTGTTGCTTTTCCTTGATGCAAAACTTTTTGAAGGTGTAGTGTTGGAAGCTAATTCTAATGCCATTTTGAATTTGCAGCCCTGACAACTTTCCAAAAAGATACAGCTAATGTTAACCAAAATGCATTCCCATAGACTTAGAATGCATTTTGGCAGAGTGCTTTTAAAAGGTTTTCCTGTTGCTTTTCCTTGATGCAAAACTTTTTGAAGGTGTAGTGTTGGAAGCTAATTCTAATGCCATTTTGAATTTGCAGCCCTGACAACTTTCCAAAAAGTTACAGGTAATGTTATCCAAAATGCATTCCCATAGACTTGGAATGCATTTTGGCAGAGTGCTTTTGCAAGTTTTCCTGTTGCTTTTCCTAGATGCAAAACTTGTTGAAGGTCTAGTGTTGGAAGCTAATTCTAATGCCACTTTGAATTTGCAGCCCTGACAACTTTTCAAAAAGTTACAGCTAATGTTAACCAGTATGCATTCCTATAGACTTAAAAGGCATTTTGGCAGAGTGCATTGTAAGTGTTCCTGTTGCTTTTCCTTGATGCAAAACTTTTTGAAGGTGTAGTGTTGGAAGCTAATTCTAATGCCATTTTGAATTTGCAGCCCTGACAACTTTCCAAAAAGTTACAGGTAATGTTATCCAAAATGCATTCCCATAGACTTAGAATGCATTTTGGCAGAGTGCTTTTGCAAGTTTTCCTGTTGCTTTTCCTAGATGCAAAACTTGTTGAAGGTCTAGTGTTGGAAGCTAATTCTAATGTCAGTTTGAATTTGCAGCCCTGACAACTTTCCAAAAAGATACAGCTAATGTTAACCAAAATGCATTCCCATAGACTTAAAGGCATTTTGGCAGAGTGCATTGTAAGTTTTCCTGTTGCTTTTCCTTGATGCAAAACTTTTTGAAGGTGTAGTGTTGGAAGCTAATTCTAATGCCATTTTGAATTTGCAGCCCTGACAACTTTCCAAAAAGTTACAGGTAATGTTATCCAAAATGCATTCCCATAGACTTAGAATGCATTTTGGCAGAGTGCTTTTGCAAGTTTTCCTGTTGCTTTTCCTAGATGCAAAACTTGTTGAAGGTCTAGTGTTGGAAGCTAATTCTAATGCCACTTTGAATTTGCAGCCCTGACAACTTTTCAAAAAGTTACAGCTAATGTTAACCAGTATGCATTCCTATAGACTTAAAAGGCATTTTGGCAGAGTGCATTGTAAGTTTTCCTGTTGCTTTTCCTTGATGCAAAACTTTTTGAAGGTCTAGTGTTGGAAGCTAATTCTAATGCCATTTTGAATTTGCAGCCCTGACAACTTTCCAAAAAGATACAGCTAATGTTAACCAAAATGCATTCCCATAGACTTAGAATGCATTTTGGCAGAGTGCTTTTACAAGTTTTCCTGTTGCTTTTCCTTGATGCAAAACTTTTTGAAGGTGTAGTGTTGGAAGCTAATTCTAATGCCACTTTTGAATTTGCAGCCCTGACAACTTTCCAAAAAGTTACAGGTAATGTTATCCAAAATGCATTCCCATAGACTTAGAATGCATTTTGGCAGAGTGCTTTTGCAAGTTTTCCTGTTGCTTTTCCTAGATGCAAAACTTGTTGAAGGTCTAGTGTTGGAAGCTAATTCTAATGCCACTTTGAATTTGCAGCCCTGACAACTTTCAAAAAGTTACAGCTAATGTTAACCAGAATGCATTCCTATAGACTTAAAAGGCATTTTGGCAGAGTGCATTGTAAGTTTCCTGTTGCTTTTCCTTGATGCAAAACTTTTTGAAGGTGTAGTGTTGGAAGCTAATTCTAATGCCATTTTGAATTTGCAGCCCTGACAACTTTCCAAAAAGATACAGCTAATGTTAACCAAAATGCATTCCCATAGACTTAGAATGCATTTTGGCAGAGTGCTTTTACAAGTTTTCCTGTTGCTTTTCCTTGATGCAAAACTTTTTGAAGGTGTAGTGTTGGAAGCTAATTCTAATGCCACTTTTGAATTTGCAGCCCTGACAACTTTCAAAAAGTTACAGGTAATGTTATCCAAAATGCATTCCCATAGACTTAGAATGCATTTTGGCAGAGTGCTTTTGCAAGTTTTCCTGTTGCTTTTCCTAGATGCAAAACTTGTTGAAGGTCTAGTGTTGGAAGCTAATTCTAATGCCACTTTGAATTTGCAGCCCTGACAACTTTTCAAAAAGTTACAGCTAATGTTAACCAGTATGCATTCCTATAGACTTAAAAGGCATTTTGGCAGAGTGCATTGTAAGTTTTCCTGTTGCTTTTCCTTGATGCAAAACTTTTGAAGGTGTAGTGTTGGAAGCTAATTCTAATGCCACTTTTAATTTGCAGCCCTGACAACTTTCCAAAAAGTTACAGCTAATGTTAACCAAAATGCATTCCCATAGACTTAGAATGCATTTTGGCAGAGTGCTTTGTAAGTTTTCCTGTTGCTTTTCCTTGATGCAAAACTTTTTGAAGGTGTAGTGTTGGAAGCTAATTCTAATGCCATTTTGAATTTGCAGCCCTGACAACTTTCCAAAAAGTTACAGGTAATGTTATCCAAAATGCATTCCCATAGACTTAGAATGCATTTTGGCAGAGTGCTTTTGCAAGTTTTCCTGTTGCTTTTCCTAGATGCAAAACTTGTTGAAGGTCTAGTGTTGGAAGCTAATTCTAATGCCACTTTTGAATTTGCAGCCCTGACAACTTTCAAAAAGTTACAGCTAATGTTAACCAAATGCATTCCCATAGACTTAAAAGGCATTTTGGCAGAGTGCATTGTAAGTTTTCCTGTTGCTTTTCCTTGATGCAAAACTTGTTGAAGGTGTAGTGTTGGAAGCTAATTCTAATGCCATTTTGAATTTGCAGCCCTGACAACTTTCCAAAAAGTTACAGGTAATGTTATCCAAAATGCATTCCCATAGACTTAGAATGCATTTTGGCAGAGTGCTTTTGCAAGTTTTCCTGTTGCTTTTCCTAGATGCAAAACTTGTTGAAGGTCTAGTGTTGGAAGCTAATTCTAATGCCACTTTTGAATTTGCAGCCCTGACAACTTTCCAAAAAGTTACAGCTAATGTTAACCAAAATGCATTCCCATAGACTTAGAATGCATTTTGGCAGAGTGCTTTGCAAGTTTTCCTGTTGCTTTTCCTTGATGCAAAACTTTTGAAGGTGTAGTGTTGGAAGCTAATTCTAATGCCATTTTGAATTTGCAGCCCTGACAACTTTCCAAAAAGTTACAGGTAATGTTATCCAAAATGCATTCCCATAGACTTAGAATGCATTTGGCAGAGTGCTTTTGCAAGTTTTCCTGTTGCTTTTCCTAGATGCAAAACTTGTTGAAGGTCTAGTGTTGGAAGCTAATTCTAATGCCACTTTGAATTTGCAGCCCTGACAACTTTTCAAAAAGTTACAGCTAATGTTAACCAGTATGCATTCCTATAGACTTAAAAGGCATTTTGGCAGAGTGCATTGTAAGTTTTCCTGTTGCTTTTCCTAGATGCAAAACTTGTTGAAGGTGTAGTGTTGGAAGCTAATTCTAATGCCATTTTGAATTTTCAGCTCTGACAACTTTCCAAAAAGATACAGCTAATGTTAACCAAAATGCATTCCCATAGACTTAGGTTTTCAATAATTTTTATTGGAGTTTTTTCTTTTTAAACATATATCTAAGCAGGCATTAAATGGCAAATAAGTATGGGAAATTTATAATAATAATGATATGACAAAATAAAAAAGAGGATAAACGATACAAAATTGCAAAAATTTACCTTTTACAGGAATCAAAATAAAACATTTCAAAACTTCTATTCCCATCAAATTTCAATTTAGGAATAATCAGCTGTTGTTTCTCTTTAATTTTCTTTAAATTTACTCTTAAAAGTCAGAGTATTCCACTTTAATAGTGACTATGAAGGATAAGTAAAGTTAAGAAGTTTAAGATTTAGTAAACTCTTTTATAAAACAAAGGAATTCTAGTTTTGATCTTGAAACCGTTTTTTCCTTATCTTGTAATCTATTCATCCAAAATAAACATTATAAATTATAAATTATTCCAGGATTGGCAAGGTGTTTTGTTGTACAATCACTTTTCTATTGTTACCACATTAATTAGTTCCAATATATGCATATAAACTCCAATATCCATAATAATAGGATGTGTGTATTATTAAACATTAAACTAAATTGCTAATATAACCAACTAATTAATCTAATCGATTTTACACTGTTGTCCCATAAAATCTTCCAGAGCACTGAGATATAAACTTACACATGTTGTTCAGAATGTCCAGGACTGATCTTGGAGAGGTCAAATAATCCTATTTTTATTTTTGTGAGAGGGTTTGATCATCTCAAAACTCCATGAGTTTCGATTTTTTATACACAGTAGGCCAAAGACTAGCCCTCCCCAGGAAAGACTTCAAACTGCCGCATCTGATTGACCAGGATTTCTCTGCTAAAAGATTTGACTCCACTATTCTAAGAATTTCTCCAATTGTTGGAATAATTGAGGATTTCCAATTTGCAGCTAATTGATTCCTGGTTACTATAAAAATATGATTGAAAATCAGTCTCTCCTGAGGTGGCAAATCCCTGGTTCCCAAATGTAATAGTGCCATACTGGATGGGATGGATTGAAGTGACATAGGGAGCTGTTTGAGGAAGGCCTCAATATCATCTCTAAGCTCTTTAAGTTTAGGGCAATCCCAAAGAATATGACCAATGGTACCCGTCTGGTTACACCCTCTCCAACACAGGGGTGATGACTTCATATCGAATTTAGAAATTTTTTCGGGTGTCATATACCACTGCCAAATGTTTTTGAGTAGACCTTCATGATGGTTTACACAATGAGATGATTTCCTCACGGATCTAACAGTCAGTTCCCAGTCTTCCATGTCTATTTCAGAGTTAAGGTAATCCTGCCACTTATTCAATTGCCATTTAGGGGCTAGTTCTTTCATGGTCAACAATGCTCTATAAAAAATTGATGTACCTTTTAAGTGGGAACCTTCTGGTTGGATTATTTTGTTGATTTGCGGAGTTAAAGTGATTGGATTATATTGATGGTTAGTTAGGAATTTACTTATTTTAGCATATAAGGGTTTATCTGATAGTGGTATGTCATATACTGATGTTAAGTATTCAAAAGGTCTAATCCCAGAGTCCTCCAGCAAGTCCTCTATATTTGTTATACCCGCAGCAACCCAGTCATCTAGGTTTATATTCTTAATAACGGTATATAAGGCAATCAAAGGAGTATCAGATGTTATAGATAAGATGTCTCCTTTACATAATTTCATCATCTCCTTCCAAAGTCTGAGAGTGTTAGCTGTTATAGGATTTTGAATGTTCTGTTGAACCTTCCAAGCCAATCTAGATTTCATAAATAGCTTATAAGATTTGTATGGAAGTTGTTCTTCCTCTATAAAAAACCATTGTTTTGTGCTGTCTTCATTCCAGATTGATCTAGATTGGTCCAGAATGGTTGCCTTGTAATATAATTCAATGTTTGGTACACCTAGGCCTAAGTTGGAGGTATGAGATGTTAATATCTTGCTGGAGAATCTGGATTTTCTGTTCATTAAAACAAATTGATTAAGATTTTTTTGGAGTGTATTGAAGAAAGTTTGGGGGACTCTTATTGGTAGGTTCCTGAATAGGTACAGAAGCTGCGGTAAAATCATCATCTTAAAGGCAGCAGCTCTACCTAACCAAGAATACTCCATTTTAGCAAGTGCTTCTAATTTGATTTTGAATTTTGTTAGCCAAGGGCTGTAATTTTCTCTATATAATTGAGCTAATGTAGGGGTTAATTGAATACCTAGGTATTTTATGGACTTCTCATTCCAAGAGTAGCCGCAGGATTTCTTAAGAGTTTCTTTAATTTTTTGGGAGACATGGCATGGGAGGATGACTGTTTTTTTCTGATTTAATTTGTAAAAGGAAATTTGAGAGAAATTATTGAGTTCTATGTTTACATTTGGCAGTGAAACTAATGGTTTTTGAAGGTATAAGATGACATCATCTGCATATAGGCCTAATTTGGTAGTTGACCTTCCTAATTTTATACCATAAATTTGGGAGTTATCTCTTATTTTTTGGGCTAAGGGTTCTAAAGTCAAATTAAAAATTATTGGGGAGAGTGGGCAGCCCTGACGAGTACCATTTTTAATGTCGAAGGAGTGCGACATTGAACCAGATGACAGCACCTTAGCAGAAGGTTGAGTATATAGAGCCAGGATCGCCTTGTGAAGAAAACCAGGAATGCCAAACTTAACAAGTACCCTAGACAAGTACAACCAGTTGACCCTGTCGAACGCCTTTTCCGCATCTAGAGAAACAAGGAGGGTAGGCGTCTGACAGAGCCCAATTTTGTGCACTAAAGCAAGGACCTTTCGAGTGCCATCACTAGTAGTTCTGCCTTTGGTAAATCCTACCTGGTCCGGGTGAATAAGTTGGGGCATTAAGGGGGCTAATCTATTAGCTATTACTCGGGCATATATTTTGATATCTGTGTTTAATAAGGAAATTGGTCTATAACTACTTGGGTCTGATGGGTCTTTATCTTCCTTGGGAATAGTTATGATTAATGCTGATAATGATTCTTTGGGGAAAATATCTTTGGTTACTACTTCATTAAACATATTTGTAAGAGGCTTTGATAATATACTTATAAATTTCTTAAAGTAATCATTAATAAAACCATCGGGTCCAGGGGCTTTATCTCTTTTAAGAGAGCTAATGGCAGATTCAATTTCCTGTTGACAGAAAGGAACTGCCAAAGATTTTTGCTCAAGATCAGACAATGAGGGTAGATTAACTTTATCTAAGTAATCATCTATTTCTTGGGTCGATGGGATATAAGTGTCTGGGTCCTTTTCTAAATTATAAAGGTCTTCATAATAGGTGGCTAGTGCGTCCACTATGTCTTTGGGATGGTGTGCTTCTATCTTAGTTTTGGGGTGTTTAATTTTAACTATTCTTTGATAAACTCTTTTCCCTTTGATTTTTCTGGCCATTGCTTTACCTGCTCTGTTATTATCATAGTACCAATTTTCCTTGAGTATTGTCTGCCATTTGTCGTATTGGTAATACATGTTATCTGCCAGTTCCTGTCTGGTCTCCTCTAATTTTGAATAAGGTCTGTCTTTTTATTGAGAAATATATCCTTCTCTAGGGATTTCATTTTACTTAAAGGAGGTTAGTTTTTTCCCTTATCTTTTTTTTGCGGATGGCACTCTGTTTCATTATGACTCCTCTAATAAAAGCTTTGTGTGCATTCCAGAGAGTTGTTTTGGAAACTTCTTTGGTATCATTAAGCTCAAAATATTCTATTAATTCTTTTTTAATAAGGGGGAAAGTGTGCTCAGAATTTAAAATAAAATTGTTCAATTTCCAAATATTTGGTTGTAGAGGTGAATTTTGAAGTTGAATTTTAACACTAATGGGAGAATGATCTGACCAACTTCTGGGGTTTATCTCAATACTGGAGACCAGTGGTAGGGAAAACCTGTCAGTCAAACAATAATCAATGCGAGTGAAGGACTTATGGATCGGTGAGTAGTAAGTGAATTGTTTCTCTTTAGGGTGTATACATCTCCAAGTATCGAATAGCTCAAATTGGATCAGAGCTGGTTTCAGAATAGAGTGAGTTTTCCTAGTTTTGGAGGTGCAGTCAGACTGAGGGTCAACTACTGAATTCAGATCTCCTGATATAAATAAGTAACCTTTAGTAAAGGTGGATATTTTTCTAAATTTTTGTTGAGAAATTTCATTTGATGGGAGTTTGGAGTGTATAGGTTCACAAATGTAAAATCTTGGGCATTAATTGTACCAGTAATCATCACCATTCTTCCATCTTCACTAGCAAAAGTTTCCCCTACCACTAGCCCCAGTGTATCTCTGACAGCTATGCATACCCCAGCTTTCTTCTTATTATTTTTTAAAGTGGAATGGTATATTTTAGAAAATTGATGAATTTTAAGTTTCCCTGCTGCAATTTTATTTAAATGTGTCTCTTGTAAACAAATAATGTCAGCATTTTCTTCTTTTACCAACTTTTGTAGTAGATACCTCTTTCTATAAGAATTTAACCCTCTCACGTTAATCGAAAGAAGTTTACATTCCTGAAACATACAGTGATATTGTAAACAAACCAAACCAATATATTAACCTCACCCAAGTCAGTCCGGGGACATCATTTTGACATTCGCACATCTCAGCTCTGATTGGAGAAAAAAAGGTTAGTTGGGACAACAGCCTGAAAAACTTAAAGGAACAATGAATTAACAAGAAAAAAAGTGGCGTACAAAATGGCATCCGGTTCTACCTATTGTAACTACCACTTGATGAAAAATTAGTTCTCAGTCCAGTGAGAAGAAAAAAAAGAGAAAAAGAAAAAGAAGAAAAACAGTTTCAAAAATATGAAAAGTAAACTTCAAATTACTGTTCAGTTCAAATGACCTATCAGGTCAGGGTCCACCGTTGTGGACTTCCAGTTGGACTTTTCTCCTAAGGGAAGGTGACAAAACCCGAGGGGGAAAGTCAGAAATGGGGGGAAGAGTTTATGGCTGGGCACCCAGCAGTTCAGGTACCACCAGGAGCTTCTGCTGACTTATCTTCCTCAGATGGTGGTTGGGTGGTGTCCATTGGTTGTTGTTTGTATGGGGTTGGATGGTAAATGGGTTTGTCCTTTTTTAGATCTCTGGGGACAAAGATTGGAATGTTCCACTTTGAGAGCAGCTCATGTCCCTCCTTCACGCTTCTAACAACATAGGACACTCCTTGATCCTGTATTATCAGTTTTGGTGGAAATCCCCAGGAATATTGAATGTTATTATGCCTTAGAGTGGCAGTAATCTGCGAATACTCTCGTCTTGCTTGTAAAGTGGTCTGAGATAGATCCTGGTATAATGCCAGATCCCGATATGGATCTGGGAGATTTTCCCTCCTCTTGTGGCGGCTAGTAGCATTTCCTTCACATGGAAAAAGTGGATTCTTGTAATCACGTCTCTGGGCAGATGTTTAGCAATATGGCTAGGTTTGGGCAACCTGTGAGCCCTGTCTACAGTCATTTCACTCTCAGTCAACGCAGGGAAGGTAGATTTCAGAATATCCATTACATATCCCTTAAGCTCATCATTATGAACAGTTTCAGGGACCCCTCTGATTTTAACATTATTCCTCCTATTCCTGTCCTCCCCGTCAGCTATCTTCTCCTTCATCCATCTATTCTCGTTCATAAGCTCCTTGTGGGCATCAACTAATTCGTTATGTGCCGTTGTCATTTCTGCAATCCTATTCTCCAACTTGGAGATTCTCTGGTCTGTTTCACTTGCAAAGTTTGACATTTGTTTCACCAGAGATTGCATATCCCCCCTGATCTCCGCCATGTTATCCTTCATGACACCGCTAAAGGACACCATGAAGTCCTTAAAAATTTCTGCGTCATTGTCTGCTCAGTAGCTGGGAATGGACGTCAGGGGGTCTAGAGTAACGTTTGCTGGAGGTGGATGAATGGATGGGTGGGGTAAGGACTGTGAAGTCTGTCCTACCTGGGATCTCTGATCATCCTGTCGTGATGATACAGGCTGGGCCTTCAGGGATTTCAGAGGGCTACGATCCCTGGTGTCTTTAGGGCTTTCCTTTGGGTTATCCTCCTCGCTTTCTTCCTCAGCAGGGTCCGCTGGGTCACCCCTGCGATGAGGAGTGTAGAGAGGGCTAAATCTATTCCTCTGAGCTAGTGGTGGGGGAGTAAGGTAGTCCGTTTCATGCCTACCTCGTGGCTGATAATGACGGTCGCCATCTTGGTTTTCCTCCCCATAAAATCTGAAAGCTTTCGAGGGATAGGAGAGCTATATTTCTTCTTATGTGACACCCTTTTCCACTCCATATCGTTCAGGAGACGTTCACCCACCTTTTTAGCACAAGAAGGGCTTCCTGGATTGCTTTTAGTAGCTTTTCTGGGTGTTTTCAGCAGAGAGCTACAGGCCTCAGGCAGCCATTCAGCTTCGCGCCAGGCCACGCCCCCTTCCCATAGACTTAGAATGCATTTTGCAGAGTGCTTTTGCAGTTTTCCTGTTGCTTTTCCTAGATGCAAAACTTGTTGAAGGTCTAGTGTTGGAAGCTAATTCTAATAACACTTTGAATTTGCAGCCCTGACAACTTTTCAAAAAGTTACAGCTAATGTTAACCAGTATGCATTCCTTATAGACTTAAAAGGCATTTGGCAGAGTGCATTGTAAGTGTTCCTGTTGCTTTTCCTTGATGCAAAACTTTTTGAAGGTTGTAGTGTTGGAAGCTAATTTCTATGCCACTTTTGAAATTTGCAGCCCTGACAAACTTTTCCAAAAAGTTACATCGTAATGTTATCCAAAATGCATTCCCATAGACTTAGAATGCATTTGGCAGAGTGCTTTGCAAGTTTTCCTGTTGCTTTTCCTAGATGCAAAACTTGTTGAAGGTTCTAGTGTTGGAAGCTAATTCTAATGCCATTTTGAATTTGCAGCCCTGACCAACTTTTCCAAAAAGATACCAGCTAATGTTAACAAAATGCATTCCCATAGACTTAGAATGCATTTTGGCAGAGTGCTTTACAAGTTTTCCTGTTGCTTTTCCTTGATGCAAAACTTTTTGAAGGTTGTAGTGTTGGAAGCTAATTCTTAATGCACTTTTAATTTGCAGCCCTGACAACTTTTCCAAAAGGTTACAGGTAAGTTATCCAAAATGCATTCCATAGACTTAGAATGCATTTTGGCAGAGTGCTTGCAAGTTTTCCTGTTGCTTTTCCTAGATGCAAAACTTTGTTGAAGGTTCTAGTGTTGGAAGCTAATTCTAATGCCACTTTTGAATTTGGCAGCCTGACAACTTTCAAAAAGTTACAGCTAATGTTAACCAGATCATTCCTATAGACTTAAAAGGCATTTTGGCAGAGTGCATGTAAGTGTTCCTGTTGCTTTTCCTTGATGCAAAACTTTTTGAAGGTGTAGTGTGGAAGCTAATTCTAATTGCCATTTTTGAATTTGCAGCCCTGACAACTTTCCAAAAAGATACAGCTAATGTTAACCAAATGCATTCCCATAGACTTAGAATGCATTTTGCAGAGTGCTTTTAGCAAGTTTTCTGTTGCTTTTCCTTGATGCCAAAACTTTGTTGAAGTGTAGTGTTGGAAGCTATTCTAATGCACTTTAATTTGCAGCCTGACAACTTTCCAAAAGTACAGCTGATGTTACCAAAATGCATTTCCCATAGACTTAGAAGCATTTTGGCAGAGTGCATTGGTAAGTGTTCTGTTGCTTTTCCTATGATGCAAAACTTTTTGAAGGTTAGTGTTGGAAGCTAATTCTAATGCCATTTGAATTTGCAGCCCTGACAAACTTTCCAAAAAAGTTACAGCTAATGTATCCAAAATGCATTCCATAGACTTAGGAATGCATTTTGGCAGAGTGCTTTTGCCAGTTTTCCTGTTGCTTTTCCTAGATGCAAAACTTGTGAAGGTCTAGTGTTGGAAGCTAATTCTAATGCCACTTTGATTTGCAGCCCTGACAACTTTTCAAAAGTTACAGCTAATGTTAACCAGTAATGCATTCCTATAGACTTAAAAGGCATTTTGCAGGTGCATTGTAAGTGTTCCTGTTGCTTTTCCTTGATGCAAAACTTTTTGAAGGTGTAGTGTTGGAAGCTAATTCTAATGCCATTTGAATTTGCAGCCCTGACAACTTTCAAAAAGTTACAGCTATATGTTATCCAAATGCATTCCCATAGACTTAGGTTTTCAATAATTTTTATTGGAGTTTTTTTTCTTTTTAAACATATATCTAAGCAGGCATTAAATGGCAAATAAGTATGGGAAATTTATAATAATAATGATATGACAAAATAAAAAAGAGGATAAACGATACAAAATTGCAAAAATTTACCTTTTACAGGAATCAAAATAAAACATTTCAAAACTTCTATTCCCATCAAATTTCAATTTAGGAATAATCAGCTGTTGTTTCTCTTTAATTTTCTTTAAATTTACTCTTAAAAGTCAGAGTATTCCACTTTAATAGTGACTATGAAGGATAAGTAAAGTTAAGAAGTTTAAGATTTAGTAAACTCTTTTATAAAACAAAGGAATTCTAGTTTTGATCTTGAAACCGTTTTTTCCTTATCTTGTAATCTATTCATCCAAAATAAACATTATAAATTATAAATTATTCCAGGATTGGCAAGGTGTTTTGTTGTACAATCACTTTTCTATTGTTACCACATTAATTAGTTCCAATATATGCATATAAACTCCAATATCCATAATAATAGGATGTGTATTATTAAACATTAAACTAAATTGCTAATATAACCAACTAATTAATCTAATCTATTTTACACTGTTGTCCATAAAATCTTCCAGAGCACTGAGATATAAACTTACACATGTTGTTCAGAATGTCCAGGACTGATCTTGGAGAGGTCAAATAATCCTATTTTTATTTTTGTGAGAGGGTTTGATCATCTCAAAACTCCATGAGTTTCGATTTTTTATACACAGTAGGCCAAAGACTAGCCCTCCCCAGGAAAGACTTCAAACTGCCGCATCTGATTGACCAGGATTTCTCTGCTAAAAGATTTGACTCCACTATTCTAAGAATTTCTCCAATTGTTGGAATAATTGAGGATTTCCAATTTGCAGCTAATTGATTCCTGGTTACTATAAAAATATGATTGAAAATCAGTCTCTCCTGAGGTGGCAAATCCCTGGTTCCCAAATGTAATAGTGCCATACTGGATGGGATGGATTGAAGTGACATAGGGAGCTGTTTGAGGAAGGCCTCAATATCATCTCTAAGCTCTTTAAGTTTAGGGCAATCCCAAAGAATATGACCAATGGTACCCGTCTGGTTACACCCTCTCCAACACAGGGGTGATGACTTCATATCGAATTTAGAAATTTTTTCGGGTGTCATATACCACTGCCAAATGTTTTTGAGTAGACCTTCATGATGGTTTACACAATGAGATGATTTCCTCACGGATCTAACAGTCAGTTCCCAGTCTTCCATGTCTATTTCAGAGTTAAGGTAATCCTGCCACTTATTCAATTGCCATTTAGGGGCTAGTTCTTTCATGGTCAACAATGCTCTATAAAAAATTGATGTACCTTTTAAGTGGGAACCTTCTGGTTGGATTATTTTGTTGATTTGCGGAGTTAAAGTGATTGGATTATATTGATGGTTAGTTAGGAATTTACTTATTTTAGCATATAAGGGTTTATCTGATAGTGGTATGTCATATACTGATGTTAAGTATTCAAAAGGTCTAATCCCAGAGTCCTCCAGCAAGTCCTCTATATTTGTTATACCCGCAGCAACCCAGTCATCTAGGTTTATATTCTTAATAACGGTATATAAGGCAATCAAAGGAGTATCAGATGTTATAGATAAGATGTCTCCTTTACATAATTTCATCATCTCCTTCCAAAGTCTGAGAGTGTTAGCTGTTATAGGATTTTGAATGTTCTGTTGAACCTTCCAAGCCAATCTAGATTTCATAAATAGCTTATAAGATTTGTATGGAAGTTGTTCTTCCTCTATAAAAAACCATTGTTTTGTGCTGTCTTCATTCCAGATTGATCTAGATTGGTCCAGAATGGTTGCCTTGTAATATAATTCAATGTTTGGTACACCTAGGCCTAAGTTGGAGGTATGAGATGTTAATATCTTGCTGGAGAATCTGGATTTTCTGTTCATTAAAACAAATTGATTAAGATTTTTTTGGAGTGTATTGAAGAAAGTTTGGGGACTCTTATTGGTAGGTTCCTGAATAGGTACAGAAGCTGCGGTAAAATCATCATCTTAAAGGCAGCAGCTCTACCTAACCAAGAATACTCCATTTTAGCAAGTGCTTCTAATTTGATTTTGAATTTTGTTAGCCAAGGGCTGTAATTTTCTCTATATAATTGAGCTAATGTAGGGGTTAATTGAATACCTAGGTATTTTATGGACTTCTCATTCCAAGAGTAGCCGCAGGATTTCTTAAGAGTTTCTTTAATTTTTTGGGAGACATGGCATGGGAGGATGACTGTTTTTTTCTGATTTAATTTGTAAAAGGAAATTTGAGAGAAATTATTGAGTTCTATGTTTACATTTGGCAGTGAAACTAATGGTTTTTGAAGGTATAAGATGACATCATCTGCATATAGGCCTAATTTGGTAGTTGACCTTCCTAATTTTATACCATAAATTTGGGAGTTATCTCTTATTTTTTGGGCTAAGGGTTCTAAAGTCAAATTAAAAATTATTGGGGAGAGTGGGCAGCCCTGACGAGTACCATTTTTAATGTCGAAGGAGTGCGACATTGAACCAGATGACAGCACCTTAGCAGAAGGTTGAGTATATAGAGCCAGGATCGCCTTGTGAAGAAAACCAGGAATGCCAAACTTAACAAGTACCCTAGACAAGTACAACCAGTTGACCCTGTCGAACGCCTTTTCCGCATCTAGAGAAACAAGGAGGGTAGGCGTCTGACAGAGCCCAATTTTGTGCACTAAAGCAAGGACCTTTCGAGTGCCATCACTAGTAGTTCTGCCTTTGGTAAATCCTACCTGGTCCGGGTGAATAAGTTGGGGCATTAAGGGGGCTAATCTATTAGCTATTACTCGGGCATATATTTTGATATCTGTGTTTAATAAGGAAATTGGTCTATAACTACTTGGGTCTGATGGGTCTTTATCTTCCTTGGGAATAGTTATGATTAAAGCTGATAATGATTCTTTGGGGAAAATATCTTTGGTTACTACTTCATTAAACATATTTGTAAGAGGCTTTGAATAATTATACTTATAAATTTCTTAAAGTAATCATTAATAAAACCATCGGCGGTCCAGGGCTTTATCTCTTTTAAGAGAGCTAATGGCAGATTCAATTTCCTGTTACAGAAAGGAACTGCCAAAGATTTTTGCTCAAGATCAGACAATGAGGGGTAGATTAACTTCTATCTAAGTCATCATCTATTTCTTGGGTCGATGGATATAAGTGTCTGGGTCCTTTTCTAAATATAAAGGTCTTTCATAATAGAGTGGCTAGTGCGGTCCACTATGTCTTTGGGATGGTGTGCTTCTATCTTAGTTTTGGGGTGTTTAATTTTAAAACTATTCTTTGATAAACTCTTTCCCTTTGATTTTTCTGGCCATTGCTTTACCTGCTCTGTTATTATCATAGTACCAATTTTCCTGAGTATTGTCTGCCATTTTGTCGTATTGGTAATACATGTTATCTGCCAGTTCCTGTCTGGTCTCCTCTAATTTTTGAATAAGGTCTGTCTTTTTATTGAGAAATATATCCTTCTCTAGGGATTTCATTTTACTTAAAAGGAGGTTAGTTTTTTCCCTTATCTTTTTTTTGCGGATGGCACTCTGTTTCATTATGACTCCTCTAATAAAAGCTTTGTGTGCATTCCAGAGAGTTGTTTTGGAAACTTCTTTGGTATCATTAAGCTCAAAATATTCTATTAATTCTTTTTTAATAAGGGGGAAAGTGTGCTCAGAATTTAAAATAAATTTGTTCAATTTCCAAATATTTGGTTGTAGAGGTGAATTTTGAAGTTGAATTTTAACACTAATGGGAGAATGATCTGACCAACTTCTGGGGTTTATCTCAATACTGGAGACCAGTGGTAGGGAAAACCTGTCAGTCAAACAATAATCAATGCGAGTGAAGGACTTATGGATCGGTGAGTAGTAAGTGAATTGTTTCTCTTTAGGGTGTATACATCTCCAAGTATCGAATAGCTCAAATTGGATCAGAGCTGGTTTCAGAATAGAGTGAGTTTTCCTAGTTTTGGAGGTGCAGTCAGACTGAGGGTCAACTACTGAATTCAGATCTCCTGATATAAATAAGTAACCTTTAGTAAAGGTGGATATTTTTCTAAATTTTTTGTTGAGAAATTTCATTTGATGGGAGTTTGGAGTGTATAGGTTCACAAATGTAAAATCTTGGGCATTAATTGTACCAGTAATCATCACCATTCTTCCATCTTCACTAGCAAAAGTTTCCCCTACCACTAGCCCCAGTGTATCTCTGACAGCTATGCATACCCCAGCTTTCTTCTTCTTATTTTTTAAAGTGGAATGGTATATTTTAGAAAATTGATGAATTTTAAGTTTCCCTGCTGCAATTTTATTTAAATGTGTCTCTTGTAAACAAATAATGTCAGCATTTTCTTCTTTTACCAACTTTTGTAGTAGATACCTCTTTCTATAAGAATTTAACCCTCTCACGTTAATCGAAAGAAGTTTACATTCCTGAAACATGTTTATCTATACAGTGATATTGTAAACAAACCAAACCAAATATATTAACCTCACCCAAGTCAGTCCGGGGACATCATTTTGACATTCGCACATCTCAGCTCTGATTGGAGAAAAAAAGGTTAGTTGGGACAACAGCCTGAAAAACTTAAAGGAACAATGAATTAACAAGAAAAAAAGTGGCGTACAAAATGGCATCCGGTTCTACCTATTGTAACTACCACTTGATGAAAAATTAGTTCTCAGTCCAGTGAGAAGAAAAAAAAGAGAAAAAGAAAAAGAAGAAAAACAGTTTCAAAAATATGAAAAGTAAACTTCAAATTACTGTTCAGTTCAAATGACCTATCAGGTCAGGGTCCACCGTTGTGGACTTCCAGTTGGACTTTTCTCCTAAGGGAAGGTGACAAAACCCGAGGGGGAAAGTCAGAAATGGGGGAAGAGTTTATGGCTGGGCACCCAGCAGTTCAGGTACCACCAGGAGCTTCTGCTGACTTATCTTCCTCAGATGGTGGTTGGGTGGTGTCCATTGGTTGTTGTTTGTATGGGGTTGGATGGTAAATGGGTTTGTCCTTTTTTAGATCTCAGGGGACAAAGATTGGAATGTTCCACTTTGAGAGCAGCTCATGTCCCTCCTTCACGCTTCTAACAACATAGGACACTCCTTGATCCTGTATTATCAGTTTTGGTGGAAATCCCCAGGAATATTGAATGTTATTATGCCTTAGAGTGGCAGTAATCTGCAAATACTCTCGTCTTGCTTGTAAAGTGGTCTGAGATAGATCCTGGTATAATGCCAGATCCCGATATGGATCTGGGAGATTTTTCCCTCCTCTTGTGGCGGCTAGTAGCATTTCCTTCACATGGAAAAAGTGGATTCTTGTAATCACGTCTCTGGGCAGATGTTTAGCAATATGGCTAGGTTTGGGCAACCTGTGAGCCCTGTCTACAGTCATTTCACTCTCAGTCAACGCAGGGAAGGTAGATTTCAGAATATCCATTACATATCCCTTAAGCTCATCATTATGAACAGTTTCAGGGACCCCTCTGATTTTAACATTATTCCTCCTATTCCTGTCCTCCCCGTCAGCTATCTTCTCCTTCATCCATCTATTCTCGTTCATAAGCTCCTTGTGGGCATCAACTAATTCGTTATGTGCCGTTGTCATTTCTGCAATCCTATTCTCCAACTTGGAGATTCTCTGGTCTGTTTCACTTGCAAAGTTTGACATTTGTTTCACCAGAGATTGCATATCCCCCCTGATCTCCGCCATGTTATCCTTCATGACACCGCTAAAGGACACCATGAAGTCCTTAAAAAATTTCTGCGTCATTGTCTGCTCAGTAGCTGGGAATGACGTCAGGGGGTCTAGAGTAACGTTTGCTGGAGGTGGATGAATGGATGGTGGGGTAAGGACTGTGGAGTCTGTCCTACCTGGGATCTCTGATCATCCTGTCGTGATGATACAGGCTGGGCCTTCAGGGATTTCAGAGGGCTACGATCCCTGGTGTTTAGGGCTTTCCTTTGGGTTATCCTCCTCGCTTTCTTCCTCAGCAGGGTCCGCTGGGTCACCCCTGCGATGAGGAGTGTAGAGAGGGCTAAATCTATTCCTCTGAGCTAGTGGTGGGGGAGTAAGGTAGTCCGTTTCATGCCTACCTCGTGGCTGATAATGACGGTCGCCATCTTGGTTTTCCTCCCCATAAAACTCTGAAAGCTTTCGAGGGATAGGAGAGCTATATTTCTTCTTATGTGACACCCTTTTCCACTCCATATCGTTCAGGAGACGTTCACCCACCTTTTTAGCACAAGAAGGGGCTTCCTGGATTGCTTTTAGTAGCTTTTCTGGGTGTTTTCAGCAGAGAGCTACAGCCTCAGGCAGCCATTCAGCTTCGCGCCAGGCCACGCCCCTTCCCATAGACTTAGAATGCATTCTGGCAGAGTGCTTTTGCAAGTTTTCCTGTTGCTTTTCCTAGATGCAAAACTTGTTGAAGGTCTAGTGTTGGAAGCTAATTCTAATGCCACTTTGAATTTGCAGCCCTGACAACTTTTCAAAAAGTTACAGCTAATGTTAACCAGTATTCATTCTTATAGACTTAAAAGGCATTTTGGCAGAGTGCATTGTAAGTGTTCCTGTTGCTTTTCCTTGATGCAAAACTTTTTGAAGGTGTAGTGTTGGAAGCTAATTCTAATGCCATTTTGAATTTGCAGCCCTGACAACTTTCCAAAAAGTTACAGGTAATGTTATCCAAAATGCATTCCCATAGACTTAGAATGCATTCTGGCAGAGTGCTTTTGCAAGTTTTCCTGTTGCTTTTCCTAGATGCAAAACTTGTTGAAGGTCTAGTGTTGGAAGCTAATTCTAATGCCATTTTTGAATTTGCAGCCCTGACAACTTTCCAAAAAGATACAGCTAATGTTAACCAAAATGCATTCCCATAGACTTAAAAGGCATTTTGGCTGAGTGCATTGTAAGTGTTCCTGTTGCTTTTCCTTGATGCAAAACTTTTTGAAGGTGTTGGTGTGGAAGCTAATTCTAATGCCATTTTGAATTTGCAGCCCTGACAACTTTCCAAAACGTTACAGGTAATGTTATCCAAAATGCATTCCCATAGACTTAGAATGCATTTTGGCAGAGTGCTTTTGCAAGTTTTCCTGTTGCTTTTTCCTAGATGCAAAACTTGTTGAAGGTCTAGTGTTGGAAGCTAATTCTAATGCCACTTTGAATTTGCAGCCCTTGACAACTTTTCAAAAAGTTACAGCTAATGTTAACCAGTATTCATTCTTATAGACTTAAAAGGAATTTTGGCAGAGTGCATTGTAAGTGTCCTGTTGCTTTTTCCTTGATGCAAAACTTTTTGAAGCTGTAGTGTTGGAAGCTAATTCTAATGCCATTTTGAATTTGCAGCCGTGACAACTTTACAAAAGTTACAGGTAATGTTATCCAAAATGCATTCCCATAGACTTAGAATGCATTTTGCAGAGTGCTTTTGCCCAGTTTTCCTGTTGCTTTTCCTAGATGCAAAACTTGTTGAAGGTGTAGTGTTGGAAGCTAATTCTAAAATGCCACTTTGAATTTGCCGCCCTGACAACTTTTCAAAAAAGTTACAGCTGATGTTAACCAGATTTATTCTTATAGACTTAAAAGGCATTTTGGCAGAGTGCATTGTAAGTGTTCCTGTTGCTTTTCCTTGATGCAAAACTTTTTGAAGGTGTAGTGTTGGAAGCTAATTCTAATGCCATTTTTGAATTTGCAGCCCTGACAACTTTTCAAAAAGTTACAGCTAATGTTATCCAAAATGCATTCCATAGATTAGAATGCATTTTGGCAGAGTGCTTTTGCCAGTTTTCCTGTTGCTTTTCCTAGATGCAAAAACTTGTTGAAGGTCTTAGTGTTGGAAGCTATTCTAATGCACACTTTGAATTTGCAGCCCTGACAACTCTTTCAAAAAGTTTACAGCTAATGTTAACCAGTATGCATTCCTATAGACTTAAAAGGCATTTTGGCCAGAGTGCATTGTAAGGTGTTCCTGTTGCTTTTCCTTGATGCAAAACTTTTTGAAGGTGTAGTGGTTGGAAGCTAATTCTAATGCCATTTGAATTTGCACCCTGACAACTTTTCAAAAAAGTTACAAGCTAATTTTATCCAAAATGCATTCCCATAGACTTAGGTTTTCAATAATTTTTATTGGAGTTTTTTCTTTTAAACATATATCTAAGCAAGGCATTAAATGGCAAATAAGTATTGGGAAATTTATAATAATAATGATATGAAACAAAATAAAAAAGAGATAAAACGATACAAAATTGCAAAAATTTAAAACCTTTTACAGGAATCAAAATAAAAACATTTCAAAACTTTCTATTCCATCAAATTCTCAATTAGGAATAATCAGCTGTTGTTTCTCTTTTAATTTTCTTTAAATTTTTTACTCTTAAAAGGTCAGAGCTATTCCACTTTAATAGTTGGACTATGAGGATAAGTAAAGTTAAAGAAGGTTAAGATTTAGTAAACTCTTTATAAAACAAAGGAATTCTTAGTTTTTGCATCTTGAAAAACCGTTTTTTCCTTATCTTGTAATCTATTTCATCCAAAATAAACTTATAAATTATAAATTATTTCCAGGATTGGCAAGTGTTTTGTTGTACAATCCACTTTTCTATTGTTACCACATTAATTAGTCCAATATATGCATATAAACTCCAATATCCATCTAATAATAGGGATGTGTGTATTATTAAACATATAAACTTAAATTTGCTAATATAACCAACTAATTAAATCTAATCTATTTTACACTGTTGCCCATAAAACTCTTCACAGAGCACTGAGATTGATATTAAACTTACACATGTTTCAGAACTGTCCAGGACTTGATTTGGAGAGGTCAAATAATCCTAAAATTTTTATTTTTTGAGCGGGTTTGATCACTCTCAAAACTCCATGAGTTTCGATTTTTCTCAATACACAGTAGAGCCAAAGACTAGCCCTCCCAGGAAAGACTTTCAAACTCGCCGCATCTGATTGACCAGGATTTCTCTGCTAAAAGATTCTGACTCCACTATTTCTAAGAATTTTCTCCAATTGTTGCGAATAATTGGAGGATTCCAATTTTAGCCAGCTAATTGATCCTGGTTACTATAAAAATATGATTTCAAAATCAGTCTCTCCTGATCGGTGGCAAATCCCTGGTTCCCAAATGTTAATTAGTGCCATACTGGATGGGATGGATTGAAAGGACATTAGCGGAAGCTGTTGAGGAAGGCTCATATCACTCTAAGCTCTTTAAAGTTTAGGGCAATCCCAAAGAATATACCAATGGTACCCGTCTGGTTACACCCTCTCCAAACAGGGTATTAGACTTCATATTCGAATTTAGAAAATTTTTCGGCGTGCTCATATACCACTGCCAAATGTTTTTGATGTAGACCTTCATGATGAGTTTACACAATGAGATGAATTTTCCTCACGAAATCTAACAGTCAGTTCCAGTTCTTCCCCCATGTCTATGTTCAGAGTAAGGTAATCCTGCCACTTATTCAATTGCCATTTAGGGGCTAGTTCTCATTGGTCCCAACAATTGACTCTATAAAAAATTGCATAGTACCTTTTCTAAGTGGGTCAACCTTCCTGGTTGGATCTATTTTGGTTGAATTTGCCGGAATCGTTAATAGTGATTGCGACTATCTTAACTTATTGAGGTGTAGTTAGGAATTTTACCTATATTTCAGCATAATAAGCGTATCTCCTCCTCACCTGACCTTCAACAAGTTTTGCATCTAGGAAAAGCAACAGGAAAACTTGCAAAAGCACTCTGCCAAAATGCATTCTAAGTCTATGGGAATGCATTTTGGATAACATTAGCTGTAACTTTTTGGAAAGTTGTCAGGGCTGCAAATTAAAAGTGGCATTAGAATTAGCTTCCAACACTAGACTTTCAACAAGTTTTGCGTCAAGGAAAAGCAACAGGAAAACTTGTAAAAGCACTCTGCCAAAATGCATTCTAAGTCTATGGGAATGCATTTTGGTTAACATTAGCTGTATCTTTTTGGAAAGATGTCAGGGCTGCAAATTAAAAGTGGCATTAGAATTAGCTTCCAACACCAGACTTTCAACAAGTTTTGCATCAAGGAAAAGCACAGGAAAACTTGTAAAAGCACTCTGCCAAAATGCATTCTATGTCTATGGGAATGCATTTTGGATAACATTACCTGTAACTTTTTGGAAAGTTGTCAAATTAAAAGTGGAATTAAAATTAGCTTCCAACACTACACCTTTAAAAAGTTTTGCATCAAGGAAAAGCAACAGGAAAACTTGTAAAAGCACTCTGCCAAAATGCATTAAAGCAAGTCTATGGGAATGCATCTTGGTTAACATTAGCTGTATCTTTTTGGAAAGTTGTCAGGGCTGCAAATTAAAAGTGGCATTAGAATTAGCTTCCAACAATAGACCTTCAACAAGTTTTGCATCTAGGAAAAGCAACAGGAAAACTTGCAAAAGCACTCTGCCAAAATGCATTCTAAGTCTATGGGAATGCATTTTGGATAACATTACCTGTAACTTTTTGGAAAGTTGTCAGGGCTGCAAATTAAAAGTGGCATTAGAATTAGCTTCCAACGCTAGACTTTCAACAAGTTTTGCATCAAGGAAAAGCAACAGGAAAACTTGTAAGAGCACTCTGCCAAAATGCATTCTATGTCTATGGGAATGCATGTTGGTTAACATTAGCTGTATCTTTTTGGAAAGTTGTCAGGGCTGCAAATTAAAAGTTGCATTAGAATTAGCTTCCAACACTAGACCTTCAACAAGTTTTGCATCTAGGAAAAGCAACAGGAAAACTTGCAAAAGCACTCTGCCAAAATGCATTCTATGTCTATGGGAATGCATTTTGGATAACATTACCTGTAACTTTTTGGAAAGTTGTCAGGGCTGCAAATCAAAAGTGGCATTAAAATAAACTTCCAACACTACACCTTCTAAAAAGTTTTGCATCAAGGAAAAGCAACAGGAAAACTTGTAAAAGAACTCTGCCAAAATGCATTCTAAGTCAATGGGAATGCATTTTGGTTAACATTAGCTGTATCTTTTTGGAAAGTTGTCAGGGCTGCAAATTCAAAATGGCATGAGAATTAGCTTATCAACATTACACCTTCAAAAAGTTTTGCATCAAGGAAAAGCAACAGGAACACTTACAATGCACTCTGCCAAAATGCCTTTTAAGTCTATAGGAATGCATACTGGTTAACATTAGCTGTAACTTTTTGAAAAGTTGTCAGGGCTGCAAATTAAAAGTGGCATTAGAATTAGCTTCCAACACTAGACCTTCAACAAGTTTTGCATCTAGGAAAAGCAACAGGAAAACTTGCAAAAGCACTCTGCCAAAATGCATTCTAAGTCTATGGGAATGCATTTTGGATAACATTACCTGTAACTTTTGGAAAGTTGTCAGGGCTCGCAAATTAAAAGTGGCATTAGAATTAGCTTCCAACACTAGACCTTCAACAAGTTTTGCATCAAGGAAAAGCAACAGGAAAACTTGTAAAAGCACTCTGCCAAAATGCATTCTAAGTCTATGGGAATGCATTTTGGTTAACATTAGCTGTATCTTTTTGGAAAGTTGTCAGGGCTGCAAATTCAAAAGTGCATTAGAATTAGCTTCCAACATTACACCTTCAAAAAGTTTTGCATCAAGGAAAAGCAAAAGGAACACTTACAATGCACTCTGCCAAAATGCCTTTTAAGTCTATAGGAATGCATACTGGTTAACATTAGCTGTAACTTTTTGAAAAGTTGTCAGGGCTGCAAATTAAAAGTGGCATTAGAATTAGCTTCCAACAATAGACCTTCAACAAGTTTTGCATCTAGGAAAAGCAACAGGAAAACTTGCAAAAGCACTCTGCCAAAATGCATTCTAAGTCTATGGGAATGCATTTTGGATAACATTACCTGTAACTTTTTGGAAAGTTGTCAGGGCTGCAAATTAAAAGTGGCATTAGAATTAGCTTCCAACACTAGACTTTCAACAAGTTTTGCATCAAGGAAAAGCAACAGGAAAACTTGTAAAAAGCACTCTGCCAAAATGCATTCTAAGTCTATGGGAATGCATTTTGGTTAACATTAGCTGTAACTTTTTGAAAAGTTGTCAGGGCTGCAAATTAAAAGTGGCATTAGAATTAGCTTCCAACACTAGACCTTCAACAAGTTTTGCATCTAGGAAAAGCAACAGGAAAACTTGCAAAAGCACTCTGCCAAAATGCATTCTAAGTCTAAGGGAATGCATTTTGGATAACATTACCTGTAACTTTTTGGAAAGTTGTCAGGGCTGCAAATCAAAAGTGGCATTAAAATAAACTTCCAACACTACACCTTTAAAAAGTTTTGCATCAAGGAAAAGCAACAGGAAAACTTGTAAAAGAACTCTGCCAAAATGCATTCTAAGTCAATGGGAATGCATTTTGGTTAACATTAGCTGTATCTTTTTGGAAAGTTGTCAGGGCTGCAAATTCAAAATGGCATGAGAATTAGCTTCCAACATTACACCTTCAAAAAGTTTTGCATCAAGGAAAAGCAACAGGAACACTTACAATGCACTCTGCCAAAATGCCTTTTAAATCTATAGGAATGCATACTGGTTAACATTAGCTGTAACTTTTTGAAAAGTTGTCAGGGCTGCAAATTAAAAGTGGCATTAGAATTAGCTTCCAACACTAGACCTTCAACAAGTTTTGCATCAAGGAAAAGCAACAGGAAAACTTGCAAAAGCACTCTGCCAAAATGCATTCTAAGTCTATGGGAATGCATTTTGGATAACATTACCTGTAACTTTTTGGAAAGTTGTCAGGGCTGCAAATTAAAAGTGGCATTACAATTAGCTTCCAACACTAAACCTTTAAAAAGTTTTGCATCAAGGAAAAGCAACAGGAAAACTTGTAAAAGCACTCTGCCAAAATGCATTCTAAGTCTATGGGAATGCATTTTGGATAACATTACCTGTAACTTTTTGGAAAGTTGTCAGGGCTGCAAATTAAAAGTGGCATTAGAATTAGCCTCCAACACTTGACCTTCAACAAGTTTTGCATCAAGGAAAAGCAACAGGAAAACTTGCAAAAGCACTCTGCCAAAATGCATTCTAAGTCTATGGGAATGCATTTTGGATAACATTACCTGTAACTTTTTGGAAAGTTGTCAGGGCTGCAAATTAAAAGTGGAATTAAAATTAGCTTCCAACACTACACCTTCAACAAGTTTTGCATCAAGGAAAAGCAACAGGAAAACTTGTAAAAGCACTCTGCCAAAATGCATTCTATGTCTATGGGAATGCATTTTGGTTAACATTAGCTGTATCTTTTTGGAAAGTTGTCAGGGCTGCAAATTAAAAGTGGCATTAGAATTAGCTTCCAACACTAGACTTCAACAAGTTTTGCATCAAGGAAAAGCAACAGGAAAACTTGTAAAAGCACTCTGCCAAAATGCATTCTATGTCTATGGGAATGCATTTTGGATAACATTACCTGTAACTTTTTGGAAAGTTGTCAGGGCTGCAAATTAAAAGTGGCATTAGAATTAGCTTCCAACACTAGACCTTTCAACAAGTTTTGCATCAAGGAAAAGCAACAGGAAAACTTGTAAAAGCACTCTGCCAAAATGCATTCTATGTCTATGGGAATGCATTTTGGTTAACATTAGCTGTAACTTTTTGGAAAGTTGTCAGGGCTGCAAATTAAAAGTGGCATTAGAATTAGCCTCCAACACTAGACCTTCAACAAGTTTTGCATCAAGGAAAAGCAACAGGAAAACTTGCAAAAGCACTCTGCCAAAATGCATTCTAAGTCTATGGGAATGCATTTTGGATAACATTACCTGTAACTTTTTGGAAAGTTGTCAGGGCTGCAAATTAAAAGTGGCATTAGAATTAGCTTCCAACACTAGTCTTTCAACAAGTTTTGCGTCAAGGAAAAGCAACAGGAAAACTTGTAAAAGCACTCTGCCAAAATGCATTCTAAGTCTATGGGAATGCATTTTGGTTAACATTAGCTGTATCTTTTTGGAAAGTTGTCAGGGCTGCAAATTAAAAGTGGCATTAGAATTAGCTTCCAACACTAGACTTTCAACAAGTTTTGCATCAAGGAAAAGCAACAGGAAAACTTGTAAAAGCACTCTGCCAAAATGCATTCTATGTCTATGGGAATGCATTTTGGATAACATTACCTGTAACTTTTTGGAAAGTTGTCAGGGCTGCAAATTAAAAGTGGAATTAAAATTAGCTTCCAACACTACACCTTTAAAAAGTTTTGCATCAAGGAAAAGCAACAGGAAAACTTGTAAAAGCACTCTGCCAAAATGCATTCTAAGTCTATGGGAATGCATTTTGGTTAACATTAGCTGTATCTTTTTGGAAAGTTGTCAGGGCTGCAAATTAAAAGTGGCATTAGAATTAGCTTCCAACACTAGACTTTCAACAAGTTTTGCATCAAGGAAAAGCAACAGGAAAACTTGTAAAAGCACTCTGCCAAAATGCATTCTATGTCTATGGGAATGCATTTTGGTTAACATTAGCTGTAACTTTTTGAAAAGTTGTCAGGGCTGCAAATTAAAAGTGGCATTAGAATTAGCCTCCAACGCTAGACCTTCAACAAGTTTTGCATCAAGGAAAAGCAACAGGAAAACTTGCAAAAGCACTCTGCCAAAATGCATTCTAAGTCTATGGGAATGCATTTTGGATAACATTACCTGTAACTTTTTGGAAAGTTGTCAGGGCTGCAAATTAAAAGTGGAATTAAAATTAGCTTCCAACACTACACCTTTAAAAAGTTTTGCATCAAGGAAAAGCAACAGGAAAACTTGTAAAAGCACTCTGCCAAAATGCATTCTAAGTCTATGGGTGTCAGGGAGCCGGGAGCTCCCTCCAGGGAGGTTGTCTGGATCAAGGAGGAAGCCCTCTTGAGGGAACAAGGTCGCGGTATCCAAAGGGTTAAACGGAGAATAGTCAGGATCAGGCAAGAGTTCACAGGCAGGCAGAATACAATCAAAGTCCAAAGTCCAGGCAAAGGGTCAGGATCCAAGGCAGGAACAATATTAGGCAATAAGGCACACAGGAAACCCAGGATATGCTTCAGGAAAGTAATCCTATTCTTGGGCGCCATTCTGGCGTCTAGTTGGAGTTTTTATATTCAAATTTGGCGCCATTCTGACGTCATTGACGCTCTTGCGCCGACGTCGGCGCGCTGACGTCATCGCCCGGCGCCGCTACCCACGTGGCGGCCATGGGCGCCGCCATTTTGGGAGCGACGCCGGCGAAGATGGACGCGCCGCCCGGAGCTCCTGGGCCTGCTCCGGGCGGCGATCGTTACAGTACCCCCCCCCTCACGGGGGGCCTCTGGACCACCAGGACTTGGCTTCTGGGGAAACTTGGAATGGAACTCCCTCACCAGACGAGGAGCGTGAACATCACGGTGTCCTTCCCAGGAGCATTCTTCAGGGCCAAAGCCCTTCCACTGAATGAGGTACTGAAGGGACCCTCTGGAGATTCTGGAGTCTAGGATTTTCTCCACCTCGTACTCGAGTTGACCCTCCACTGAGATGGCAGGAGGAGGAGACTGACCGCCAGAGAACCGGTTGGTGATGGCGGGTTTCACCAGAGACACGTGGAACACGTTGGGGATTCTCATCTCTGGTGGAAGCTGGAGTCTGACAGCCACAGGGTTGATTATCTCCAAGATGGGAAATGGTCCCACGAATTTTGGACCCAACTTGGGAGATGGTATCTTCAACCGGATATTCCTGGAAGAGAGCCAGACATTATCACCCACCTTGTAGAGAGGAGAGGATCTTCGACGACGATCCGCGAAAGTCTTATGAACAAGAGCACTCTTCTCTAGGTTCAACTTGGTCGCAGCCCAAATAGCAGACATATGGGCTGCGGAGTCGTCAGCAGCCGGGACGTCAGATAGCACAAAGTCTTGGGGAAAAGCTTGAGGATGCTGACCATACACCGACATGAACGGAGACCTTCCTGTAGAGGAATGACAAGCATTATTATGAGCGAATTCCGCCCATGGGAGGAGATCAGACCAGTCATCCTGGCAGAGGGATACGTGGTTCCTCAGGAACTGCTCCAGGGCTTGGTTGACACGTTCAGCTGCCCCATTCGTTTGCGGGTGGTATGCAGATGAAAACTGAAGAACAATTCCCAGGTCTTTGCATAAGGAACGCCAGAACTTGGCAGTAAACTGGGTGCCTCTATCGGAGACGATCTCCACCGGGAAACCATGCAGGCGGAAGATGTACTGGATAAAAAGCTGGGACAACTCCACCGCAGAGGGCAACTTCTTCAGAGGGATGAAATGGGCCATTTTGGAGAAGCGATCAATAACAACCCAGATCACAGTATTCCCACCGGAGGGAGGAAGTTCGACAATAAAGTCCATAGAGAGGTGCGTCCATGGACGAGAGGGTACCGGCAAAGGCTGTAACAACCCACTGGGGCGGGAATGGCTAGGCTTAGAAGTGGCGCAGACATTACAAGCAGCCACAAAGTCCTTTACATCCTTGCGGATATCAGGCCACCAGACTAGGCGCCTCAAGAGTTCAAGGGTCTTAGCCGAACCAGGATGTCCAGCTTGCCTGGAGCAGTGGGTTTGTTGCAGGATGGCCAGGCGAAGTTCTGGAGGGACGAAGGCCATGCCAATCGGAGTATCTTGAGGAGCCGAGGACTGCCCAGCCAGAATCTGGTCGGCAAATTGGGGATACAGAGAGGCAATGATCTTGACTGGTGGAATGATTGGTTCCTGTCTCTCAGGGTCACGGTCCACCGGAGTGAAGCTACGAGACAAGGCGTCGGCCTTCAGATTTTTGGAACCTGGGCGATAAGTCAAAACAAAGTTAAATCGGGAAAAGAAAAGGGCCCACCTGGCTTGTCTGGGATTTAGCCTCTTGAGGGACTGTATGAACTCCAGATTCTTGTGATCAGTGAAAATCTGGACAGGAATTTCAGAACCCTCCAGGAGGTGACGCCATTCTTCAAGGGCAAGCTTGACTGCCAAGAGTTCTCGATTCCCGACGTCATAGTTCTGCTCTGCGGATGAGAACTTCTTGGAGAAAAACGCACAGGGGTGCAATTTTCCATCAGAGGAATGTCTCTGAGACAGGATAGCTCCGGCTCCGACTTCAGAAGCATCAACTTCGATGCAGAAGGGTAGTGCAGGATTGGGATGTCGAAGAACAGGAGCGGACGTGAAGGCCTCTTTCAAGGACTGAAAGGCTTCTATAGCAGATGGAGGCCACAGGCTGGGTTTACCCCCTTTTCGGATGAGGGCCAGGAATAGGTGCAATGCGGGAAGAGAACCCCCGGATGAACTGTCGATAATAATTAGCAAATCCGATGAATCTCTGGATTGCTTTGGTACTCAGTGGGAGAGGCCACTCCTGGATGGCCGACACTTTCACGGGGTCCATCTCAAATCCCTCTGGAGAGATAATGTATCCTAGGAAGGGGATCTTGGATACCTCGAAAACACACTTCTCCAACTTGGCGAAGAGAGAGTTCTTCCTCAGACGAGAGAGTACCTCCTTCACCTGGGAGCGATGACTTTCAAGGTCCTTGGAAAAGATCAGGATGTCGTCCAAGTATACGACTACGAACCTTCCTAGGAGATCTCGGAACACATCATTCACAAACTCCTGGAAGACGGCAGGGGCATTGCATAGGCCGAAGGGCATAACGAGATATTCATAGTGCCCATCCCGAGTGTTGAATGCCGTCTTCCATTCGTCACCCTCCCGGATGCGAATGAGGTTGTAGGCCCCCCGGAGATCCAACTTGGAGAAAATCTTGGCCCCTTTCAGCTGGTCAAAGAGCTCGGCAATCAGGGGCAGAGGGTATCTGTTTTTCACGGTGATCTTATTCAGACCCCGATAGTCTATACAAGGCCGAAGGCCTCCGTCCTTCTTCTCCACGAAGAAGAACCCAGCCCCTGCAGGAGAGGTAGAAGGGCGGATAAACCCCCGCTGGAGATTTTCTTGGATGTACTCCTTCATAGCGGTAGTCTCTGCAGGAGAGAGAGGGTAGGTGCGCCCTCTGGGGGGCATAGCTCCAGGCAGGAGTTCAACCGGACAGTCGTAGGAGCGATGTGGGGGAAGGAACTCTGCAGACTTTTTACAAAACACATCGGAAAATCCCTTGTAAGTGGAGGGCAAAGTCTTTAATTCCGCAGAGGAGACATTCACCTTCTCGAGGGGTTTTGGCGGAAGGCAATGTTGCAGGCAAAATAAACTCCAACGAGAGATCTGTCCAGTGGACCAGTCTATGGTGGGGTTATGCAGACGTAACCATGGAAGACCCAATATCACTGGAGTAGAAGGACAGGGGATGATGAAGAATGAAAGTTTTTCTTGATGCAGCGCCCCAACTTGTACAGATAGTTCCGCCGTGAACTTTGTGACGAATTCAAACTCCAGGGGTTTGTCATCTATGGCAGTAATTCGCAGGGGAGAAGACAATGGAAGCAGAGGAATCTTCATGCGTTCGGCAAAAAAGGCATCCATGAAATTGCCATCCGCTCCGGAGTCGAGGAAGGCCCTTTCGAAGATAGACTTACTTGCCAGGTGAATCTGCAAAGGAAGGAGAAGCCTGCGTGAATTTTCTTGATACTTCTCCAGAGAACCTCGAGTGATGCCCCCTACATAAGAAACCTGAGACATACCTCGGGGTACAAAACTCTTGGCTTTGGCAGGACAGGCGTTGGCAAAATGGGAATGCCCACCACAGTATAAACAGAGACCTGCCATACGTCTTCGGAGTCTTTCCTGCTCGGAGAGGCGAGTCTTTCCTACTTGCATGGGTTCCTCCAAGGGAGACGTCGACACATGGGTCACAGGAACAGCGGGTGTTTGCAGAATCGGCCTTTGAAAGCGAGGGGCCAACATGGGAGAAAATCGTCTACTGCGCTCTCTCTCCACCTGGTGCTCTCTGAGACGAGTGTCCACCTTAATGGATAGAGCGATCAACCCTTCCAGGGTGTCAGGAGTCTCTCTGGAGACGAGATCATCTTTGATGCGGATGGATAGGCCTTGGTAGTATACAGCCTTGTAAGCGTCATCACACCAGGAAGTCTCCGCCATCAGTGTTCGGAAGTCTATAGCATACTCATTGACACTGCGGCTTCCCTGCCGGAGCTGCAAGAGACGGGCAGGGGCGTTCGTAACCCGACCTGGAGCATCAAAGACTATACGAAAAGCTTGGAGAAAGTCTTTAACATCAAAAGTCAGCGGGGAATTCTTCTCCCAAAGAGACGTTGCCCACTCCAGTGGCTTGCCTTCCAATCGAGACATCACATACCCCACCTTGGAACGCTCGCTTGGAAACTGTGTGGGTTGGAACTCAAATTGAATTTGGCATTGCGTGGCAAATCCCCTGCAGGCTTGTGGGTCCCCACTGAAACGAGGGGGAGGAGGAATGCGAGGCTCACCTGTCGGGTAGCTTGTGTTCGTGGGGGCTGCCGCCCTGGGGGGATCCCCAGTAGGTGGAGCAGTGGAGGACGCAGAAGGCACTTGAGCCAGCAGGACATCGAGTGCTTGCCCAATGCGAACCTGCTGGTTTTCGTAGTCCTCCATGCGGGATGCCAGTCCGCGGAGCGCTCGTCCGACATGAGGTGTGGCTTCCTCAGAAGGATCCATGGCCCAAGAATAATGTCAGGGAGCCGGGAGCTCCCTCCAGGGAGGTTGTCTGGATCAAGGAGGAAGCCCTCTTGAGGGAACAAGGTCGCGGTATCCAAAGGGTTAAACGGAGAATAGTCAGGATCAGGCAAGAGTTCACAGGCAGGCAGAATACAATCAAAGTCCAAAGTCCAGGCAAAGGGTCAGGATCCAAGGCAGGAACAATATTAGGCAATAAGGCACACAGGAAACCCAGGATATGCTTCAGGAAAGTAATCCTATTCTTGGGCGCCATTCTGGCGTCTAGTTGGAGTTTTTATATTCAAATTTGGCGCCATTCTGACGTCATTGACGCTCTTGCGCCGACGTCGGCGCGCTGACGTCATCGCCCGGCGCCGCTACCCACGTGGCGGCCATGGGCGCCGCCATTTTGGGAGCGACGCCGGCGAAGATGGACGCGCCGCCCGGAGCTCCTGGGCCTGCTCCGGGCGGCGATCGTTACAATGGGAATGCATTTTGGTTAACATTAGCTGTAACTTTTTGAAAAGTTGTCAGGGCTGCAAATTAAAAGTGGCATTAGAATTAGCTTCCAACACTAGACCTTCAACAAGTTTTGCATCTAGGAAAAGCAACAGGAAAACTTGCAAAAGCACTCTGCCAAAATGCATTCTAAGTCTAAGGGAATGCATTTTGGATAACATTACCTGTAACTTTTTGGAAAGTTGTCAGGGCTGCAAATCAAAAGTGGCATTAAAATAAACTTCCAACACTACACCTTTAAAAAGTTTTGCATCAAGGAAAAGCAACAGGAAAACTTGTAAAAGAACTCTGCCAAAATGCATTCTAAGTCAATGGGAATGCATTTTGGTTAACATTAGCTGTATCTTTTTGGAAAGTTGTCAGGGCTGCAAATTCAAAATGGCATGAGAATTAGCTTCCAACATTACACCTTCAAAAAGTTTTGCATCAAGGAAAAGCAACAGGAACACTTACAATGCACTCTGCCAAAATGCCTTTTAAGTCTATAGGAATGCATACTGGTTAACATTAGCTGTAACTTTTTGAAAAGTTGTCAGGGCTGCAAATTAAAAGTGGCATTAGAATTAGCTTCCAACACTAGACCTTCAACAAGTTTTGCATCTAGGAAAAGCAACAGGAAAACTTGCAAAAGCACTCTGCCAAAATGCATTCTAAGTCTATGGGAATGCATTTTGGATAACATTAGCTGTAACTTTTTGGAAAGTTGTCAGGGCTGCAAATTAAAAGTGGCATTAGAATTAGCTTCCAACACTAGACTTTCAACAAGTTTTGCGTCAAGGAAAAGCAACAGGAAAACTTGTAAAAGCACTCTGCCAAAATGCATTCTAAGTCTATGGGAATGCATTTTGGTTAACATTAGCTGTATCTTTTTGGAAAGATGTCAGGGCTGCAAATTAAAAGTGGCATTAGAATTAGCTTCCAACACTAGACTTTCAACAAGTTTTGCATCAAGGAAAAGCAACAGGAAAACTTGTAAAAGCACTCTGCCAAAATGCATTCTATGTCTATGGGAATGCATTTTGGATAACATTACCTGTAACTTTTTGGAAAGTTGTCAAATTAAAAGTGGAATTAAAATTAGCTTCCAACACTACACCTTTAAAAAGTTTTGCATCAAGGAAAAGCAACAGGAAAACTTGTAAAAGCACTCTGCCAAAATGCATTAAAGCAAGTCTATGGGAATGCATCTTGGTTAACATTAGCTGTATCTTTTTGGAAAGTTGTCAGGGCTGCAAATTAAAAGTGGCATTAGAATTAGCTTCCAACAATAGACCTTCAACAAGTTTTGCATCTAGGAAAAGCAACAGGAAAACTTGCAAAAGCACTCTGCCAAAATGCATTCTAAGTCTATGGGAATGCATTTTGGATAACATTACCTGTAACTTTTTGGAAAGTTGTCAGGGCTGCAAATTAAAAGTGGCATTAGAATTAGCTTCCAACGCTAGACTTTCAACAAGTTTTGCATCAAGGAAAAGCAACAGGAAAACTTGTAAGAGCACTCTGCCAAAATGCATTCTATGTCTATGGGAATGCATGTTGGTTAACATTAGCTGTATCTTTTTGGAAAGTTGTCAGGGCTGCAAATTAAAAGTTGCATTAGAATTAGCTTCCAACACTAGACCTTCAACAAGTTTTGCATCTAGGAAAAGCAACAGGAAAACTTGCAAAAGCACTCTGCCAAAATGCATTCTATGTCTATGGGAATGCATTTTGGATAACATTACCTGTAACTTTTTGGAAAGTTGTCAGGGCTGCAAATCAAAAGTGGCATTAAAATAAACTTCCAACACTACACCTTCTAAAAAGTTTTGCATCAAGGAAAAGCAACAGGAAAACTTGTAAAAGAACTCTGCCAAAATGCATTCTAAGTCAATGGGAATGCATTTTGGTTAACATTAGCTGTATCTTTTTGGAAAGTTGTCAGGGCTGCAAATTCAAAATGGCATGAGAATTAGCTTCCAACATTACACCTTCAAAAAGTTTTGCATCAAGGAAAAGCAACAGGAACACTTACAATGCACTCTGCCAAAATGCCTTTTAAGTCTATAGGAATGCATACTGGTTAACATTAGCTGTAACTTTTTGAAAAGTTGTCAGGGCTGCAAATTAAAAGTGGCATTAGAATTAGCTTCCAACACTTCAACAAGTTTTGCATCTAGGAAAAGCAACAGGAAAACTTGCAAAAGCACTCTGCCAAAATGCATTCTAAGTCTATGGGAATGCATTTTGGATAACATTACCTGTAACTTTTTGGAAAGTTGTCAGGGCCGCAAATTAAAAGTGGCATTAGAATTAGCTTCCAACACTAGACTTTCAACAAGTTTTGCGTCAAGGAAAAGCAACAGGAAAACTTGTAAAAGCACTCCACCAAAATGCATTCTTAGTCTATGGGAATGCATTTTGGTTAACATTAGCTGTATCTTTTTGGAAAGTTGTCAGGGCTGCAAATTAAAAGTTGCATTAGAATTAGCTTCCAACACTAGACCTTCAAGAAGTTTTGCATCTAGGAAAAGCAACAGGAAAACTTGCAAAAGCACTCTGCCAAAATGCATTCTAAGTCTATGGGAATGCATTTTGGATAACATTACCTGTAACTTTTTGGAAAGTTGTCAGGGCTGCAAATTAAAAGTGGCATTAGAATTAGCTTCCAACACTAGACTTTCAACAAGTTTTGCGTCAAGGAAAAGCAACAGGAAAACTTGTAAAAGCACTCTGCCAAAATGCATTCTAAGTCTATGGGAATGCATTTTGGTTAACATTAGCTGTATCTTTTTGGAAAGTTGTCAGGGCTGCAAATTAAAAGTGGCATTTAGAATTAGCTTCCAACACTAGACTTTCAACAAGTTTTGCATCAAGGAAAAGCAACAGGAAAACTTGTAAAAGCACTCTGCCAAAATGCATTCTATGTCTATGGGAATGCATTTTGGTTAACATTAGCTGTAACTTTTTGAAAAGTTGTCAGGGCTGCAAATTAAAAGTGGCATTAGAATTAGCCTCCAACGCTAGACCTTCAACAAGTTTTGCATCAAGGAAAAGCAACAGGAAAACTTGCAAAAGCACTCTGCCAAAATGCATTCTAAGTCTATGGGAATGCATTTTGGATAACATTACCTGTAACTTTTTGGAAAGTTGTCAGGGCTGCAAATTAAAAGTGGAATTAAAATTAGCTTCCAACACTACACCTTTAAAAAGTTTTGCATCAAGGAAAAGCAACAGGAAAACTTGTAAAAGCACTCTGCCAAAATGCATTCTAAGTCTATGGGAATGCATTTTGGTTAACATTAGCTGTAACTTTTTGAAAAGTTGTCAGGGCTGCAAATTAAAAGTGGCATTAGAATTAGCTTCCAACACTAGACCTTCAACAAGTTTTGCATCTAGGAAAAGCAACAGGAAAACTTGCAAAAGCACTCTGCCAAAATGCATTCTAAGTCTAAGGGAATGCATTTTGGATAACATTACCTGTAACTTTTTGGAAAGTTGTCAGGGCTGCAAATCAAAAGTGGCATTAAAATAAACTTCCAACACTACACCTTTAAAAAGTTTTGCATCAAGGAAAAGCAACAGGAAAACTTGTAAAAGAACTCTGCCAAAATGCATTCTAAGTCAATGGGAATGCATTTTGGTTAACATTAGCTGTATCTTTTTGGAAAGTTGTCAGGGCTGCAAATTCAAAATGGCATGAGAATTAGCTTTCCAACATTACACCTTCAAAAGTTTTGCATCAAGGAAAAGCAACAGGAACACTTACAATGCACTCTGCCAAAATGCCTTTTTAAGTCTATAGGAATGCATACTGGTTAACATTAGCTGTAACTTTTTGAAAAGTTGTCAGGGCTGCAAATTAAAAGTGGCATTAGAATTAGCTTCCAACACTAGACCTTCAACAAGTTTTGCATCTAGGAAAAGCAACAGGAAAACTTGCAAAAGCACTCTGCCAAAATGCATTCTAAGTCTATGGGAATGCATTTTGGATAACATTAGCTGTAACTTTTTGGAAAGTTGTCAGGGCTGCAAATTAAAAGTGGCATTAGAATTAGCTTCCAACACTAGACTTTCAACAAGTTTTGCGTCAAGGAAAAGCAACAGGAAAACTTGTAAAAGCACTCTGCCAAAATGCATTCTAAGTCTATGGGAATGCATTTTGGTTAACATTAGCTGTATCTTTTTGGAAAGATGTCAGGGCTGCAAATTAAAAGTGGCATTAGAATTAGCTTCCAACACTAGACTTTCAACAAGTTTTGCATCAAGGAAAAGCAACAGGAAAACTTGTAAAAGCACTCTGCCAAAATGCATTCTATGTCTATGGGAATGCATTTTGGATAACATTACCTGTAACTTTTTGGAAAGTTGTCAAATTAAAAGTGGAATTAAAATTAGCTTCCAACACTACACCTTTAAAAAGTTTTGCATCAAGGAAAAGCAACAGGAAAACTTGTAAAAGCACTCTGCCAAAATGCATTAAAGCAAGTCTATGGGAATGCATCTTGGTTAACATTAGCTGTATCTTTTTGGAAAGTTGTCAGGGCTGCAAATTAAAAGTGGCATTAGAATTAGCTTCCAACACTAGACCTTCAACAAGTTTTGCATCTAGGAAAGCAACAGGAAAACTTGCAAAAGCACTCTGCCAAAATGCATTCTAAGTCTATGGGAATGCATTTTGGATAACATTACCTGTAACTTTTTGGAAAGTTGTCAGGGCTGCAAATTAAAAGTGGCATTAGAATTAGCTTCCAACGCTAGACTTTCAACAAGTTTTGCATCAAGGAAAAGCAACAGGAAAACTTGTAAGAGCACTCTGCCAAATGCATTCTATGTCTATGGGAATGCATGTTGGTTAACATTAGCTGTATCTTTTTGGAAAGTTGTCAGGGCTGCAAATTAAAAGTTGCATTAGAATTAGCTCCAACACTAGACCTTCAACAAGTTTTGCATCTAGGAAAAGCAACAGGAAAACTTGCAAAAGCACTCTGCCAAATGCATTCTAATGTCTATGGGGAATGCATTTTGGATAACATTACCTGTAACTTTTTGGAAAGTTGTCAGGGCTGCAAATCAAAAGTGGCATTAAAATAAACTTCCAACACTACACCTTCTAAAAGTTTTGCATCAAGGAAAAGCAACAGGAAAACTTGTAAAAGAACTCTGCCAAAATGCATTCTAAAGTCAATGGGAATGCATTTTGGTTAACATTAGCTGTATCTTTTTGGAAAGTTGTCAGGGCTGCAAATTCAAAATGGCATGAGAATTAGCTTCCAAACATTACACCTTCAAAAAGTTTGCATCAAGGAAAAGCAACAGGAACACTTACAATGCACTCTGCCAAAATGCCTTTTAAGTCTATAGGAATGCATACTGGTTAACATTAGCTGTAACTTTTTGAAAAGTTGTCAGGCTGCAATTAAAAGTGGCATTAGAATTAGCTTCCACACTAGACCTTCAACAAGTTTTGCATCTAGGAAAGCACAGGAAAACTTGCAAAAGCACTCTGGCCCAAAATGCATTCTAAGTCTATGGGAATGCATTTTGGTTAACATTACCTGTTAACTTTTTGGAAAGTTGTCAGGGCTGCAAAATTAAAAAGTGGCTATTACAATTAGCTTCCAACACTACACCTTTAAGAAAAGTTTTGGCATCAAGGAAAAGCAACAGGAAAACTTGTAAAAGAACTCTGCCCAAAATGATTCTAAGTCTATTGGAATGCATTTGGTTAACCATTAGCGGTAACTTTTCTGAAAAGTTGTCAGGCTGCAAATTGAATAACTGGCATTAGAATTAGCTCATAACACCTAGACCTTCATACAAGTTTATGCCATCTAGGAACAAGCACACAGGAAAACTTGCAAAAGCACTCTGCCCAAACATGCATTCTAAGCTAAGGAATGCATTTTGGATAACATTACCCTGATACTTTTTTTGCGAAAGTTGTCAGGGGCTGCAACATCAAAAGTAGGCCATAAAATAAAACTTCCAAACACTACACCTTAAAAAGTTTTGCATCAAGTGAAAAGCAACAGGAAACTTGAAAAGAACTCTGCCAACCAATGCATTCTAAGTTCTATGGGAATGCATTTTGGTTAACATTAAGCTGTAACTTTTTGAAAAGTTGTCAGGGCTGCAAATTAAAAGTGGCATTAGAATTAGCCTTCCAACACTAAGACTTCAACAAGTTTTTGCATCTAGGAAAAGCACAGGAACACTACAATGCACTCTGCCAAGAATGCCTTTAAGTCTATAAATGCATACTTTTAACATAGCTAACTTTTTTGAAAAGTTTCAGGGCTTGCGAAATTAAAAGTGCATAGAATTACTTCCAAGCACTAGACCTCAACACAGTTTTGACATCTAGGAAAACAACAAGTTGAACAACTTGCAAATAGCAACTCGCCTCAAAAATGCATTCTTAAGTCTATCGGGAATGCATTCTTGTATAACATTAGCTGTAACTTTTTGCGAAATTGTCCAGGCGCAAATTAATTAAGTCGGCATTAGAATTAAGTCTTCCAACACACTAGACTTTCACCAAGTTTTGCCGCCAAGAGGAGAAAACAGGAAAACTTTGTAAAAGCACTCTGCCAAAATGCATTCTAGTCATGGGAAATGCATCTTTGGTTAACATTAGCTTATCTTTTTGGTATAAGATTGTCAGGGCTGCAAATTAGAAAGTGGCATTTAGAATGAGCTCCAACCTTAGACTTTCAACAAGTTTTGTCACATCAGGAAAAGCAACAGGAAAACTGCAAAAGCCACTCTGCCAAAATGCATTCTATGTCTATGGATATGCAATTTATAACATTACCTGAACTTTTGGAAACGTTTGTCAAATTAAAAGTGAATTAAAGAATAGCTTCCAAACACTACACCTTTAAAAAACGTTTTGCCTATCAAGGAAAAGCAACAGGAAGAACTTGTAATAAAGCACTCTGCCAAATGACATTAAAAGCAAGCTATGGGAATGCATCTTGGTTAACATTAGCCTGTATCTTTTTGGAAAGTTTTGTCAGGCTGCAAATTAAAGAGTTTGCCATTAGAATTAGCTCCCAATACACAGACCTTCAACAAGTTTGCATCTAGGAAAAAAGCAACAGGAAAACTTTCCAAAAGCACTCTGCCAAAAATTGCATTCCTAAGATCTATTGATGCATCTTTGCGATTAAACATACCTGTGATAACTTTTGGAAAGCGTTGTCAGGGCTGCCAAATTTAAAAGTGGCATTTAAATTAGCTTCCAATGCTAGACTTTCAACAAGTTTGCACAAGTGAAAAGCAACAGGAAAAACTTTAAGACCACTCTTGCCTAAAATCATGTCTATTCTATTGGGAATGCAGTTGACGTGTAACATTAGCTGTATCTTTTGGAAAGTTTGTCAGGGCGCAAATTAAAATGTCTGCATGTAGAAGAATTAGCTTCCAACACTAACCATTCAACAAGTCTTTTGCCACTAGCAAAAGCAACAGGAAAAAACTTGCAAAAATGCCACTCTGCCAAAATGCATTCACTTCTATGAATGCATATTGGCGAAAACAATTACGCTGTAACTTTTTGAAAGTTGTCAGTGGCTGCAAAATCAAAAAGTGGCATTAAAATTAAACTTCCAAACACCTACAACCTTCTTAAAAAGTTTTGCATCAAGAAAAGATGCAACAGGAAAACTTCTGTCCAAAAAACTCGTGCCAAAATGCCATCTAAGTTCAATATGGTAACGCATTGGTATCACCATTAGCTGTATCTGTTTTGGAAAAGTTTCAGGGCTGCAAATTCAAAAAGGCATGTAGAATTAGCTCCAACATTACACTTCAAAAATTCTGCATCAAGGAAAAGCAACCAGGAACACTTACAATGCACTTCTGCCAGAATGCCTTTTAAGTCTATAGTAATACATACTGGTAACATTAGCGTAACTTTTTGAAAAGTTGTCAGCGGCTGCATAAAAGTGAGCATTACAATTAGCTTCCACCACTAGACCTTCAAGCAAGTTATGCATCTAGGAAAACAACAGGAAAAACTTTGCAAACAGCACTCCTCTGCCAAAATTGGCCATCTAAGTCTATGGGATATGCATTTTGGAATAACATTACCTGGTAACTTTTTGGACATATTGTCAGGGCTGCAAATTATAAATGATTTATCAATTAGTAAGCTTCCAACACTGACACCTTTTAAAAAGTTTGCATCAAGGAAAAGCAACAGGACAAACTTGTATACTAAAACAAGAACTTCTGCTGCCAAAATGTCATATCTAAGTCTGGATGGAGATCGCATTTATCATACATCCTAACATTAGCTGTCATCTTTTATGGCAAAGTACAGGGCTGCAAGATTCAAAATGGCATTTAAATTAATTTCAATCATTACACCTTCCAAAACAGTTTCTTCGATATGTCCCAAGTCGAGATGCAAAAGCAAACGAGTCTAAAAACTGCACTAAAAACACCCTCTGCCAAAATGCGCTCATTCTATGTCTATGGAATGCATTTTGGTTAACCATAGCTGTAACTATTTTGAAAAGTTGTCAGGGTCCTGCAAATAAAAATGTGGTCCATGCTAGAATTAGCCTCACAACGCTAGACCTTCAAACAATGTTTTGCATCAACGGAAGCAACAGGAAACTTGCAAAAAGCAACTCTGCCAAAATGCATTCTAAGCTTATGCGAATGCTTGGATAACATTACCTGTAATCTTTTGGAAAGTTTTCAGAAGAATTCAATTAAAAGTGCAATTAAAATTACTTCCAACACCTACACCTAATAAAAGTGTTCGGTCAATCAAGGAAAATGCAACAGGGTAACAAACTTCTGCTATTAAGACTCTGCCAAAATGCATGCTCATGCAAGTCCTATGGTTCAGAGCCGGAGCTCCCTCCAGGGCAGTTTCTGGATCAAGGAGGAAGGCCCTCTTGACGAACAAATGTCGCGATCCAAAGGTGTGTTAAACGGGAGAATAGTCTAGAGATCGAGCAAGAGTTCACAGCCAGGAAATACAATCAAAGTCCAAAATTCCAGGCAAAGTCAGGAATCCAATGCAGGAACCAATATTAGCAATAAGCACACAGGAAACCCAGATATGCTTCAGGAAAGTAATTCCTATTCTTGGGCGCCATCTTCTGGCGTCTAGTTGGAATTTTATATTTCAATATTTCGCCATTCTGACGTCATTGACGCTCTTGCGCCACGTCGGCGCATGCTGAACTTCATCGCCCGGCGCGCTACCCACGGGCGGCCATGAGGCTGCCGCATTTGGGGCAGAGACGCCGCGAAGATGGACCGCGCTCGCCCGAGCTCCTGGCCTGCTTCCGGGGTCGATCGTTACAGTACCCCCCCCCTCACGGCGGGCCTCTGGACCACCAGACTTGGCTTCTGCGGAATACTTGGAATGGAAACTCCCTCACCAGACTGAGGACCGTGAAATCACCGTGTCCTCCCAGGAGCATTCTCAGGCCAAAGCCCTTCCACTGAATGAGTACTGAAGGGACCCTCTGGAGATTCTGGAGTCTAGATTTTCTGTCCACCTCGTACTCGAGTTCACCTCCACTTGAGATGGCAGAGGACGGACGACTGACCCGCCAGTAACCGCGTGCTGTAGCGGGTTTCACCAGAACACGTAACACGTTGCGCACTCTCATCTTCTCATGCTGCGAATGCTGGAGTCTTGACAGCCACACGGGTTGATTATCTCCAAGATGGGAAATTCGGTTCCCACCGAATTTTGGACCCCAATTCTGGCGAGATGGTATCTTCAGAACCAGGATATCCTGAAGAAAGCCAGACATTATCACCCACCTTGTAGAGAGGAGAGGATCTTCGACGGCGATCCGCGAAAGTCTTTATGAACAAGAGCACTCTTCCTCAGTTCTAAGCTTGGTCGCGCCGCAAATAGCAGACATTATGGCGCGGAGCGCACAGCCGGGGACGTCAGATAGCACAAGTTCTTGGAAAAGCTGAGGATGCTGACCATAGCACCGACATGAACGAGACCTTCCTGTAGACAGGAAATAACAAAAAGCCCCATTTTTAAGAGCGAATCCGCCATGGGAGCGAGATCAGACCAGTCATCCCTGGCAGCTAGGGATACGTGTCCTCAGGAAACTGCTCCAGCTGGTTGACACGTTTCAGCTATGCCCCATTCGTCTTGCTTCGGTGATTGCAGATGAAAACTGAAGAAACAATTCCCCAGTCTTGCATAAGGAACGCCGAGAATCTGCCGGCAAGTAAACTGCGGTTAGCCGCTCTATCGAGACATTCTTCATCCACGGGAAAAACCAATGCAGGCGGATATATCACTGGCATTACAAAAGCTGACAACTCCACCGCCAGAGGGGCAAACTAATATTGTTTTAATTGGCCCACTTTTTATGTTTTTAATTTTTTGCCTCAAAAAAGCCCCTGACAACTTTTCCCACAAAAAGTTACCATGCGTGTGGTATGTTATTTTCCAAAAAGATTTGCGTTTAGATTAGATTCCTTTCGTAGGGATTTTGTCATTGTAGTCGCTGACACTAGGAGGAGTGAAATAGATAAGAATATTGGCCTCGTATTTTTTGATGGCAGAGAATGTGTATGTCATGTTCGTTAGACGCTATTCTGGTTGCCATAAAGTATTATGTCCTCGTTCGTTGTTTTGGTTCGTGGGTGTGCTTATTTCCCTTTAGAATGCCAGGCCAACGCTTCGCAACTTGTTTTATCTTATGTCTTGGAAGGTCTTCCTTTAGTTTGGTTCTACTGTGTATGGTAGGGGGGGAAGGCAAGCTGTGCGTATTATTTATTATTCTGTCGGACCTGCTTACACTCTATTCCTTTTTAATCGTGTTACTCTCAGGTCCACTTTCTGGCATTTATTCTTTCTAATTTAATGATTTACTTGTGGCAAGCACCCCCCCTTGACAAAAACTTTTTTCAAAAGTACATTTACACAGGCTAATGTTATCCACTCGATAATAACCAAGTGTATATGCTTCCTATCTATAGACCCCTTTAAAAAATAGCGCATTTGCAGAGACTTCGTTTTGCATGTTATTAAGTTGCATTCTATTTGTCCTTGTTCTTCTTCCTTGCATGATGCAAAAAAACTTTTTTGGATGTGGGTTGATTTGTGACAAAAGTTGTTTTATTTAATGTGTTGTTGGAATAGATCAAAATTCGCTTTTCATGCCCACCATTTTGAAAATTATTTGCCACAGCCTGACAAACTTTCCCAAAAAGATACAGCTAATTGTGTAACCCCCCCCAAAAATGCCCATGTTTCCCTCCCCAAGCTTGGACTATAGATGCATTTTGGCAGAAGTTTCTTTTTACCAAGTTTTGTCCTCGATTGCTTTTCTGTTGATTGCAAAACTTTTTAAAGGGTATGTATACATCTAACATCTCTATTAGTCGGAGAATGTGGAGCCTATTTTAATTCCACTTTAAATTTTGCAGCCCTGACAACTTCTCCAAAAAGTTAGCAGGGTAATGTTAATACGCCAAAATGCATCCATTTAGACTTAGAATTGCATTTTGGCAGAGTTGCTTTTGCAATTTTCCCTGTTGCTTTTTCCTTGATGCCAAAAAACTGTGAATGTCTAGTGTTGGAGGGCTTTAAAAATTTTCTATTGTCTAAATGGGCCAACTTTTTGGGGGAGGCTAATTCTAATGCCACTTTTAATTTGCACCTGACAAACTTTTCCAAAAAGATACAGCTAATGTTAACCCAAAATGCATTCCCATTAGACTTAGAATGCATTTTGGCAGAGTGCTTTTAACAAGTATTCCTGTTTTCTTTTCCTTGATGCAAAAACTTTTTAAAGGTTAAGTGTGGAAGCCAAATTTAATTCCACTTTTAATTTGCAGCCCTGACAACTTTCCAAAAAGTATACAGTAATGTTAATCAAAAATGCATTCCCATGACATAGAATGCATTTTGCAGAGTGCTTTTTACAAGTTTTCCTGTTGCTTTTCCTTGATGCAAACTTTGTTGAAAAGTCTAGTGTTGAAGCTAAATCTAATGCCACTTTTAATTTGCAGCCTGACAACTTTCCAAAAAATTACAGTAATGTTATCCAAAATGCATTCCCATAGACTTAGAATGCATTTTGGCAGAGTGCTTTTGCAAGTTTTCCTGTTGCTTTTCCTTGATGCAAAACTTGTTGAAGTCTAGTGTTGGAGCTAATTCTAATGCAACTTTTAATTTGCAGCCCTGACAACTTCCAAAAAGATTACAGCTAATGTTACCCAAAATGCATTCCCATAGACTAAGAATGCATTTTGGCAGAGTGCTTTTACAAGTTTTCCTGTTGCTTTTCCTTGACGCAAAACTTGTTGAAAGTCTAGTTTGGAAGCTAATTCTAATGCCACTTTTAATTTGCAGCCCTGACAACTTTCCAAAAAGTTACAGTAATGTTATCCAAATGCATTCCATAGCACTTAGAATGCATTTTGGCAGAGTGCATTTTGCAAGTTTTCCTGTTGCTTTTCCTGATGCAAAACTTGTTGAAGTCTAGTGTTGGAAGCTAATTCTAATGCCACTTTTAATTTGCAGCCCTGACAACTTTTTCAAAAAGATACAGCTAATGTTAACCAAAATGCATTCCCATTAGACTTAGAATGCATTTTTTGCAGAGTGCTTTTACAAGTTTTCCTGTTGCTTTTCCTTGATGCAAAACTTTTTAAAGTGTAGTGTTGGAAGCTAATTTTAATTCCACTTTTAATTTGCAGCCCTGACAACTTTCCAAAAAGTTACAGGTAATGTTATCCAAAATGCATTCCCATAGACTTAGAATGCATTTTGGCAGAGTGCTTTTACAAGTTTTCCTGTGCTTTTCCTTGATGCAAAACTTTTTGAAGGTGTAGTGTTGGAAGCTAATTCTAATGCCACTTTTAATTTGCAGCCCTGACAACTTTCAAAAAGTTACAGGTAATGTTATCCAAAATGCATTCCCATAGACATAGAATGCATTTTGGCAGAGTGCTTTTACAAGTTTTCCTGTTGCTTTTCCTTGATGCAAACTTGTTTGAAGGTCTAGTGTTGGAAGCTAATTCTAATGCCACTTTTAATTTTGCAGCCCTGACAACTTTCCAAAAAGTTACAGGTAATGTTATCCAAAATGCATTCCCATAGACTTAGAATGCATTTTGGCAGAGTGCTTTTGCAAGTTTTCCTGTTGCTTTTCCTAGATGCAAAACTTGTTGAAGGTCTAGTGTTGGAAGCTAATTCTAATGCACACTTTTAATTTGCAGCCCTGACAACTTTTCAAAAAGTTACAGCTAATGTTAACCAAAATGCATTCCCATAGACTTAGAATGCATTTTGGCAGAGTGCTTTTACAAGTTTTCCTGTTGCTTTTCCTTGATGCAAAACTTTTTGAAGGTGTAGTGTTGGAAGCTAATTTTAATGCCACTTTTAATTTGCAGCCCTGACAACTTTCCAAAAAGTTACAGGTAATGTTATCCAAAATGCATTCCCATAGACTTAGAATGCATTTTGGCAGAGTGCTTTTGCAAGTTTTCCTGTTGCTTTTCCTTGATGCAAAACTTGTTGAAGGTCTAGTGTTGGAGGCTAATTCTAATGCCACTTTTAATTTGCAGCCCTGACAACTTTCCAAAAAGTTACAGGTAATGTTATCCAAAATGCATTCCCATAGACTTAGAATGCATTTTGGCAGAGTGCTTTTGCAAGTTTTCCTGTTGCTTTTCCTTGATGCAAAACTTTTTGAAGGTGTAGTGTTGGAAGCTAATTTAATGCCACTTTTAATTTTGCAGCCCTGACAACTTTCCAAAAAGTTACAGGTAATGTTATCCAAAATGCATTCCCATAGACTTAGAATGCATTTTGGCAGAGTGCTTTTGCAAGTTTTCCTGTTGCTTTTCCTTGATGCAAAACTTGTTGAAGGTCTAGTGTTGGAAGCTAATTCTAATGCCACTTTTAATTTGCAGCCCTGACAACTTTTCAAAAAGTTACAGCTAATGTTAACCAGTATGCATTCCTATAGACTTAAAAGGCATTTTGGCAGAGTGCATTGTAAGTGTTCCTGTTGCTTTTCCTTGATGCAAAACTTTTTGAAGGTGTAATGTTGGAAGCTAATTCTCATGCCATTTTGAATTTGCAGCCCTGACAACTTTCCAAAAAGATACAGCTAATGTTAACCAAAATGCATTCCCATTGACTTAGAATGCATTTTGGCAGAGTTCTTTTACAAGTTTTCCTGTTGCTTTTCCTTGATGCAAAACTTTTTAAAGGTTAGTGTTGGAAGCTAATTTTAATTCCACTTTTAATTGCAGCCCTGACAACTTTCCAAAAAGTTACAGGTAATGTTATCCAAAATGCATTCCCATAGACTTAGAATGCATTTTGGCAGAGTGCTTTTGCAAGTTTTCCTGTTGCTTTTCCTAGATGCAAAACTTGTTGAAGGTCTAGTGTTGGAAGCTAATTCTAATGCCACTTTTAATTTGCAGCCCTGACAACTTTTCAAAAAGTTACAGCTAATGTTAACCAAAATGCATTCCCATAGACTTAGAATGGCATTTTGGCAGAGTGCTTTTACAAGTTTTCCTGTTGCTTTTCCTTGATGCAAAACTTGTTGAAAGGTCTAGTGTTGGAAGCTAATTCTAATGCCACTTTTAATTTGCAGCCCCTGACAACTTTCCAAAAAGTTACAGGTAATGTTATCCAAAATGCATTCCCATAGACTTAGAATGCATTTGGCAGAGTGCTTTTGCAAGTTTCCTGTTGCTTTTCCTAGATGCAAAACTGTTGAAGGTCTAGTGTTGGAAGCCTAATTCTAATGCCACTTTTAATTTGCAGCCCTGACAACTTTCCAAAAAGTTACAGGCTAATGTTATCCAAAATGCATTCCCATAGACTTAGAATGCATTTTGGCAGAGTGCTTTTGCAAGTTTTCCTGTTGCTTTTCCTTGATGCAAAACTTGTTGAAGGTCTAGTGTTGGAAGCTAATTCTAATGCCACTTTTTAATTTGCAGCCCTGACAACTTTCCAAAAAGATACAGCTAATGTTAACCAAAATGCATTCCCATAGACTTAGAATGCATTTTGGCAGAGTGCTTTTACAAGTTTTCCTGTTGCTTTTCCTTGATGCAAAACTTTTTAAAGGTGTAGTGTTGGAAGCTAATTTTAATTCCACTTTTAATTTGCAGCCCTGACAACTTTCCAAAAAGTTACAGGTAATGTTATCCAAAATGCATTCCCATAGACTTAGAATGCATTTTGGCAGAGTGCTTTTGCAAGTTTTCCTGTTGCTTTTCCTTGATGCAAAACTTGTTGAAGGTCTAGTGTTGGAGGCTAATTCTAATGCCACTTTTAATTTGCAGCCCTGACAACTTTCCAAAAAGTTACAGGTAATGTTAACCAAAATGCATTCCCATAGACTTAGAATGCATTTTGGCAGAGTGCTTTTACAAGTTTTCCTGTTGCTTTTCCTTGATGCAAAACTTTTTGAAAGTGTAGTGTTGGAAGCTAATTCTAATGCCACTTTTAATTTGCAGCCCTGACAACTTTCCAAAAAGTTACAGGTAATGTTATCCAAAATGCATTCCCATAGACTTAGAATGCATTTTGGCAGAGTGCTTTTGCAAGTTTTCCTGTTGCTTTTCCTAGATGCAAAACTTGTTGAAGTCTAGTGTTGGAAGCTAATTCTAATGCCACTTTTAATTTGCAGCCCTGACAACTTTTCAAAAAGTTACAGCTAATGTTAACCAGTATGCATTCCTATAGACTTAAAAGGCATTTTGGCAGAGTGCATTGTAAGTGTTCCTGTTGCTTTTCCTTGATGCAAAACTTTTTGAAGGTGTAATGTTGGAAGCTAATTCTCATGCCATTTTGAATTTGCAGCCCTGACAACTTTCCAAAAAGTTACAGCTAATGTTATCCAAAATGCATTCCCATTGACTTAGAATGCATTTTGGCAGAGTTCTTTTACAAGTTTTCCTGTTGCTTTCCTTGATGCAAAACTTTTTAAAGTGTAGTGTTGGAAGTTAATTTTAATGCCACTTTAATTTGCAGCCCTGACAACTTTCCAAAAAGTTACAGGTAATGTTATCAAAATGCATTCCCATAGACTTAGAATGCATTTTGGCAGAGTGCTTTTTGCAAGTTTTCCTGTTGCTTTTCCTAGATGCAAAACTTGTTGAAGGTCTAGTGTTGGAGGCTAATTCTAATGCCACTTTTAATTTGCAGCCCTGACAACTTTTCAAAAGTTACAGCTAATGTTAACCAGTAAATGCATTCCCATAGACTTAGAATGCATTTTGGCAGAGTGCTTTTAAGTTTTCCTGTTGCTTTCCTTGATGCAAAACTTTTAAAGGTGTGTGTTGGAAGCTAATTCTAATTGCCACTTTTTAATTTGCAGCCCTGAAACTTTTCCAAAAAGATACAGCTAATGTTAACAAAAATGCATTCCCATAGACTTAGAATGCATTTTGGCAGAGTGCTTTTTACAAGTTTTCCTGTTGCTTTTCCTTGAATGCAAAACTTGTTGAAGTCTAGCGTTGGAAGCTAATTCTAATGCCACTTTTAATTTGCAGCCCTGGACAACCTTTCCAAAAAGTTACAGTAATGTTATCCAAAATGCATTCCCCATAGACTTAGAATGCATTTTGGCAGAGTGCTTTTGCAAGTTGTTCCTGTTGCTTTTCCTTGATGCAAACTTGTTGAAAGGTCTAGTGTTGGAAGCTAATTCTAATGCCACTTTTAATTTGCAGCCCTGACAAACTTTCCAAAAAGATACAGCTAATGTTAACCAAAATGCAATTCCCATGACTTAGAATGCATTTTGCAGAGTGCTTTTACAAGTTTCCTGTTTGCTTTCCTTTGATGCAAAACTTTTTAAAGGTGTAGTGTTGGCAAGCTAATTTTTATTCCACTTTTAATTTCAGCCCTGACAACTTTCCAAAAAGTTACAGTAATGTTATCCAAAATGCATTCCCATAGACATAGAATGCCTACTTTGGCAGAGTGCGTTTACAAGTTTTCCTGTTTGCTGTTTCCTTGACTGGCAAAAACTTGTTGAAAGTCTTAGTGTTGGAAGCCTAATTCTAATGCCACTTTTAATTTGCAGCCCGGACAACTTTTCCCAAAAAGTTACAGGTAATGTTATCCCAAAATGCATTCCCATAGACTTAGAATGCATTTTGCAGAGTGCTTTACAAGTTTTCCTTTGCTTTCCTTGACGCAAAACTTGTTGAAAGTCTCCTAGTGTTGGAAGCTATTCTATGGCCACTTTTAATTTGCAGCCCTACAACTTTCCAAAATGTTACAGGTAATGTTATCCCAAAAATGCATTCCCCATAGACTTTAGAATGCATTTGCAGAGTGCTTTTGCAATTTTCCTGTTGCTTTTCCTAGATGCAAAACTTGTGAAGCTTCTAGTGTTGGAAAGCTAATTCTAATGCAACTTTTAATTGCAGCCCTGACAACTTTCCAAAAAGTTACAGGTAATGTTTGAATCTAGTGTGAAGTAATTCAAGGCCATTTTGAATTTCCACTCTGACAACTTTCCAAAAAGATTACCTAATGTTAACAAAGCATTCCTCATAGACTTAAATGCATTTGGCAAGAGGCTTTTACAAGTTTCCTGTGCTTTCCTTGGCAAAACCTTTGAGTGTATGTTATGTTGAACAATTCTAATCCACTTTAATGCACCCTGACAACTCAAAAGTTACATATGTTATCCAAAATGCTCCCATAACAGAATGCATGGCAGAGGCTTTTTTGCAAAGTTTCCTGTGCTTTTCCTAGATCAAAACTTTAAGGTCTAGTTTGGCTAATTCTAATAACACTGTGAATTTGCAGCCCTGACAACTTTCAAAAATTACACTAATTTAACCATAGCTTCCATAGACTTAAAAGCATTTGCAGAGCATGTAAGTTCCCTTTGCTTTTCCTAATGGCAAACTTTTGAAGTTCTATTTTTATGTTGGACTAATTCTAATCCATTTTGAAATTTCAGCTGACAACTTTCCAAAAAATACAGCTATGTTAACCAAAATGCATCCCATAGACTTAGAATGCATGCGATCTTTTACAAGTTCCTGTTGCTTTCCTTGATGCAAAATTTTTGAAGTTGTTGGAACTATTCTAGCCACTTTAATTTCAGCCTGACAACTTCAAAAGTTAAATAATTTATCCAAAATGCATTCCCATAACTTTAGAATGCATTTCAGAGTGCTTTTACAATTTTCCGTTGCTTTCCTTATGGCAAAACTTTAAGAGTTTGAACTAATTCTAATTGCCACTTTAATTTGCACCCTACACTGTCCAAAATAAGTAATGTTACCAAAATGCATTCCCATAATAATGCATTCAGATCTATGAAGTTTCCTGTCTTCTTATGCAAAACTTGATGAAGGCTGTGGTTAACTAATCTATCCATTTTGAATTTGCACCCTGACAATACCAAAAATTACAGTAATGTTATCCCAAAAATCTTCCCATGACTAGAACATTTGTCAGAGCTTTTGCAGTTTCCGGCTTTTCCTAATGGAAAACTTTGAGTTATTGTTGAACTAATTCTAATGCCATTAATTTCACCTGACAGCTTTCCAAAAAATACAGCTAAGTAACCAAAAGCATTCCCTTAACTTAAATGCCATTTTGCAATGCTTTTACATTCCGTTCTCCTTGATGCAAACTTTTGAAGTGTTTGAAGCTATTCTAATGCCACTTTAATTTGCAGCCCTGACAACTTCCAAAAATAATAATGTTATCCAAATGCATCAATAGACAAATGCATTTGGGGCAGGATCTTTTGCAATTTCCTGTTGCTTCCTAGATGCAAACTTGGATCTAGTGTTGAAGCAATTCAATGCCATTTGAATTTGCACAAGCCCTCAAACTTCCAAAAAGTACATAGTTATCCAAAATGCATTCCCAAACTTGATGCATTTTCAGATGCTTTGCAAGTTTCCTGTTGCTTCTAGATCAAACTTGTTAAGCTAGGTTGAGCTATATTATCCATTTTGAATTTCACTTATACATTCAAAAGATACACTTAATTTAACCAAATGCATTCCCATTAGACTAAATCTTTTGCAAGCTTACAATTTCCTGTCTTCCTTGATGCCAAAACTTTTGAAGTTTATGTGAAGCTGAATTCTAATGCCACTTTTAATTTGCACCCTAACAACTTTCCAAAAATTACAGTAATTATCCAAAATGCTTCCCTAGACTAAATGCATTTGCAGGATCTTTGCAGTTCCTCCTTCTTTCCTAATCAAAACTGTTAAGTCTATGAAGCTATTCTAATGCATTTGGAATTTTCACTCTGACACTTTAAAAATACAACTATGTTAACCAAAAGGCATTCATAACTAAATGCATTTTGCAGAGTGCTTTACAAGTTTTCCTGTGCTCTCCTTGATGCAAAATTTTGAAGTTGTGTTTGAAGCTATTCTAACCACTTTTAATTTTGCACGCTACAACTTTCCAAAAAGTTACAGTAATGTATCAAGCCCATTTTTTTCCCAAACTTAAATTGCATTTGGCAGAGTGCTTGCAGTTTTCCTGTGCTTCCTAGATGCAAACTGTTAAGTTAGTGAACTATTTAATAACAATCTCTCTTCTTTT
>NC_054374.1:54990884-55017586 GCF_017654675.1 Xenopus laevis | reverse complement strand
AAAGAGAGAGAACTATCAAGGAAAAACAACAGGAGAACTTTAAGAATGAAGCACTCTGCAAAATGCAGTTCTAAGCTCTTATGCGAATGGCATTGGAATAACATGTACCTTGCAACTTTGTTGGAAAGTTGTCAGGGCTCGCGAATTAAAAAGTAGCATTATGATGAATTAGAGACTTCCAACACTACAACCTTCAAACAAGTTTTTGCATCTAGGTAAAGCAAGCAGGAAAATTGCGAAAAGCACTCTGGCAAAAATGCATTCTAAGTCTATGGGATGCATTTTGGTTAACATTAGCTTAAACTTTGTTGAAAAATGTTGTCAGGGCTGCAAATTAAAAGTGCATTAGCAATGTATCTCCAACAGATAGAGACCTTCAACAGTTTGCATCAGGAAAGCAACAGGAAAACTTGTAAACAACTTTTGCCTAAATGCATTCCTAAGTCTGATGGGAATGCGTTATGGTTAACATTAGCTGTAAGCTGCTTTGTTGAAAAGTTGTCAAGGGCCTGCAATTCAAAGTGGCATTAGAATTAGCTTCCAACACTAACCTTCAACAAGTTGCATCTAGGAAAACAACAAGGAAAACTTGCTAAAAGCACTCTTGCAAAATGCATTCTAGTATGGGAATGCATTTTGGATAACATTACCTGTAACTTTTTTGGAAAGTTTCACAGGGCTGCAATTAAAAGTGGCATTAGAATTAGCTTCCAACACTAACGACTTCAAAAGTTTTGCATCAAAGGAAAAACAAAGGAAAACTTCTAAAGCAACTCTGGCCAAAATGCATTCTAACAGTCTATGGAATGCATTTTTTGAATAAGCATTTACTGCAACTTTTTGGAAAGTTTCAGGGCTGGCAAATTAAAAGTAGCATTAGAATTAACTGTCCGAACACTACACCTTCAATAAAGTTTTGTCATCTAGTAAAGAAAGGAAAACTTGCAAAAACGCACTCTGCCAAAATGCAATTCCTTAAGTCTATGGGAATGCATTTTGGTTAACATAGCTTGTAACTTTTTGAAAAGTTACAAGGGCGCAAATTACAAAGGGCATTAAGAATGTAGCTCCAACACAACACCTTCAACAAGTTTTTGCATCAAGGAAAACAACAGGAAACTTTAAAAGCGACTCTGCCAAAATGCGATTCTAAGTCTTATGGGAATGCGATTTTGATACATACATGCAAATTTTTGGAAAGTTGTCAGGCTGCACATTAAAAGTCATTAAGAATTAGCTTCCAACACTACCCTTGAAAAGTTTTGCCATCAAGGAAAGCAACAAGGAAAACTTGCAAAAGCACTCAGCCAAAGTGCGATTCTAAGTCTATGGAATGCATTTTGCGTTAACATAGCTGTATCTTTTTGAATAGCGTTGTTCAGGGCTGCAAATTGAAAAGTGTCCGATTAGATTAGCTTCCAACACTGAGACCTTAGCAGACCATGTTTTGCGCATCTCAGGAAAGCAACAGGAAAAATTGCAAAAGCACTCTGCGGAAAATGCATTCTAGCAGCTTCTATGGGGAGATGCATTTTGGTTAACATTAGCTGTAACCTTTTGAAAAGTTGTCAGGGCTAGCAAATTAAAAGTGGCATTAGAATTAGCTTCCAACACTAGACCTTCAACATTTTTTGCATCTAGGAAAAGCAACAGGAAAACTTGCAACAACAGCAAACTCTGCCAAAATGCATTCTAATCTATGGGAATGCATTTTGGTTAACATTAGTCTGTAATTTTTTGGAAAAGTTGTCAGGGCTGCAAATTAAAAATGGCATGAGAAATTAGCTTCCAACACTAACACCTTAAAACAAGTTTTGCATCTAGGAAAAGCAACAGAAACACTCTGCATAAAAGCACTCTGCCAAAACTGCATTCTAAGCTCTATGGGAATGCATTTTGGATTAACATTAACCGTGTAACTTTTTGGAAAGTTTTCAGGCGCAAATTAAAAGTGGCATTAGAATTTAGCCTTCCAACATAGAGTACTTCAAATGTTTTGCCATCTAGGAAGCAACAGGAAACTTCTAAAAGCACTCTGCCAAAATGCATTCTAAGTCCATGGGCAATGCATTTTTGAATAACATTACCTGTAACTTTTTTGAAAGTTTTCCAGGGCTGCAATTAAAAGTGGCATTTAGAATTAAGCTTCCAACTACACCCCTTCAAAAGTTTTGCATCAAGGAAAAGCAACAGAAAACTGCAAAAGCAACTGTGCCAAAATGCATTCTAAGTCTATGGGAATGCATTTTGGTTAACATTAGGCTGTATACTTTTTGCAAAGTTTGTCGGGCTGCAATATTAAAAAATGGCAATAGAATTAGCTTCAACACTACACATTCAACAAGTTTTGCATCTAGGAAAAGCAACATGGAAAAAACTTGGCAACAGCACTCTGCCAAAATGCCATTCTAAGTCTATGGGAATCGCATTTTTGGTTTAACTAGCCTGTACTTTTGAAAAGTGTAGGGCTGGCAAATTCAAAGTGAGCATTAGAATGCTTTTCAAACGCTAGACCTTCAACAGTTTTGCCATCTAGGAAAAGCAAAGGAAAACTGTGCAAAAGCACTCTGCCAAATGCCATTCTAAGTCTTATGGGTGCATCTTTGGATAACACTTACTGGTACATTTTTTGGAAGTTTCAGGGCTGCAATTAAAAAGTGGCATTAGAATTAGCTTCCAACACTACACTTCCAAAAAAGTTTTTGGCATCAAGGAAAAACAACAGAAACTCTCTAAAAGCAGTCTGCAAAATGCATTCTAAGAGTCTATGGGAATGCATTTTGAATAACATTACCTGCAACTTTTGGAAAGTGTCAGGGCTGCAATTAAAAGTAGGCATTAGAATAGCTTCCAACAGCTCCACTTCAAAAGTTTTGTCATCTAGGTAAAGCACAGAAAACTTGCAAAAAAGACTCTTGCCAAAATGCCATTCTATGGGAATGCATTTGGTTAACATTAGCTGTAACTTTTGAAAAGTTGTCAGGGCGGCAGAATTAAAAGTGGGATTAGATTATTCCAACAACTAGACCTTCAGACAAGTTTTGCATCATACGGAAAAGCAACAGGAAAACTTGTAAAACCACTCTGGCCTAAATGCATTCTAAAGTCTATGGGAATGCATTATGGTTCATTAGGCTGTGCTTTTTTGAAAGTTGTCAGGGGCTGCAAATTCAAGTGGCTTGAAATTAGGCTTCCAACACTAGACCTTCCCAAGTTTCTGCATCTGAGGAAAGAGCAACCAGGAAAACTGCAAAAGCACTCTGGCGAAATGCACTTCTAGAATCTATGGGAATGCATTTTGGAGTAACTTAGCCATGTCAAGCTTTTTGGAAGTTTTCAGGGCTGGTGCACAATTAAAAAAGTGGGGCAATTAGAAATTAGCTTCCAGCGACGTGACAACCGTTCAAAAAGTTTGATGCAAGGAAAAACAGAAGGAAAACTTCGCTAACAAGCACTCTGCCAAAGATGCATTCTTAAGCTAGGGAGATGCATTTTGAAAGAAGTAAACCATTAGCCTTGCAACTGTTTTGCGAAAGTGGTCAGGGGCTGGAAATTGAAAAGTAGGCTGGAATTAGGCTTCCAACTACTACACGTTCAAGAAGTTTTGCAGTCTGAGTGTAAAGGCGAACAGGAAACTTCCAAATAGCACTCTGCGAAGAATGCATTCTATCTATGGCGCAAGGCGATTTCGGTTAACATTAAGCTGTAACTTTTGGAAAGTTGGTCAGGGCTTGAATTAAAAGTGGCATTGAGAATTAGCTTCCAACGAATAGACCATTCAAAAGAGTTTTGCATTCTAGGAAAAGTAAAGCAGGAAGAATTGTAAAACGCATGCTGCCGTAAATGCCACAGTTCTAAGTCCTATAGGATGCATTATGGTTAACATTAGGTGTAGCTGATTTGAAAATAGAGTTGTCAGGCAGCTGGAAATTCAACACGTGGCGATTAAGAATGTAGCGTTCCAACACTAGACCTTCACAAGTTTTGGCATCTAGGAAAAGCCAACAGGAAAACTGTTGTTGCAAAAGCACTCTGCCAAATATGCATTCTAAGTCTACTGGGAATGGCATTTTGGGATAAATTACTTGTAAGCTGTTTTGGGAAAGTTTTCTAGGGCTGGCAAATTAAAGTGGGATTAGAATTAAGTCCACAGCTACACCTTCTAAAAATGTCTTTGCATCAGAGGAAAAGACAAACAGAAAACTTTAAAAGCACTCTGCCAAAATGCATTCTAAGTCTATGGGAATGCATTTTGTGATAACATTACCTGTTAACTTTTTGGAAAGTTGTCAGGGCTGCAAATTAAAAGTGCAATTAGAATTAGCTTCCAACACTACACCTTCAAAAGTTTTGCATCTAGGGAAAAGCAACAGGAAAACTTGCAAAAGCACTCTGCCAAAATGCATTCTAAGTCTATGGGAATGCATTTTGGTTAACATTAGCTGTAACTTTTTGGAAAGTTGTCAGGGCTGCAAATTAAAAGTGGCATTAGAATTAGCTTCCAACACTAGACCTTCAACATGTTTTGCATCTAGGAAAAGCAACAGGAAAACTGCTAAAAGCACTCTGCCAAAATGCATTCTAAGTCCATGGGAATGCATTTTGAATAACATTACCTGTAACTTTTTGGAAAGTTGTCAGGGCTGCAAATTAAAAGTGGCATTAGAATTAGCTTCCAACACTACCCCTTCAAAAAGTTTTGCATCAAGGAAAAGCAACAGGAAAACTTGCAAAAGCACTCTGCCAAAATGCATTCTAAGTCTATGGGAATGCATTTTGGTTAACATTAGCTGTATCTTTTTGGAAAGTTGTCAGGGCTGCAAATTAAAAGTGGCATTAGAATTAGCTTCCAACACTAGACTTTCAACAAGTTTGCATCAAGGAAAAGCAACAGGAAAACTTGGTAAAAGCACTCTGCCAAAATGCATTCTAAGTCTATGGGAATGCATTTTGGTTAACATTAGCTGTATCTTTTTGGAAAGTTGTCAGGGCTGCAAATTAAAAGTGGCATTAGAATTAGCTTCCAACACCTAGACTTCAACAAGTTTTGCATCTAGGAAAGCAACAGGAAAACTTGTAAAAAGCACTCTGCCAAAATGCATTCTATGTCTATGGGAATGCATTTTGGTTAACATTAGCTGTAACTTTTTGGAAAGTTGTCAGGGCTGCAAATTAAAAGTGGAATTAGAATTAGCTTCCAACACTACACCTTTAAAAAAGTTTTTGCATCAAGGAAAAGCAACAGGAAAACTTGTAAAAGCACTCTGCCAAAATGCATTCTAAGTCTATGGGAATGCATTTTGGATAACATTAGCTGTAACTTTTTGGAAAGTTGTCAGGGCTGCAAATTAAAAGTGGCATTAGAATTAGCTTCCAACACTAGACCTTCAACAAGTTTTGCATCTAGGAAAGCAACAGGAAAACTTGCAAAAGCACTCTGCCAAAATGCATTCTAAGTCATGGGAATGCATTTTGGTTAACATTACCTGTAACTTTTTGGAAAGTTGTCAGGGCTGCAAATTAAAGTGGCATTTAGAATTAGCTTCCAACACTAGACCTTTCAACAAGTTTTGCATCAAGGAAAAGCAACAGGAAACTTGCAAAAGCACTCTGCCAAAATGCATTCTAAGTCTATGGGAATGCATTTTGGTTAACATTAGCTGTAACTTTTTGGAAAGTTGTCAGGGCTGCAAATTAAAATGGCATTAGAATTAGCTTCCAACACTACACCTTCAAAAAGTTTTGCATCTAGGAAAAGCAACAGGAAAACTTACAAAAGCACTCTGGCCAAAATGCATTCTAAGTCTATGGGAATGCATTTGGTTAACATTAGCTTGTAACTTTTTGAAAAGTTGTCAGGGCTGCAAATTAAAAGTGGCATTAGAATTAGCCTCCAACACTAGACCTTCAACAAGTTTTGCATCTAGGAAAAGCAACAGGAAAACTTGCAAAAGCACTCTGCCAAAATGCATTCTAAGTCTATGGGAATGCATTTTGGATAACATTACCTGTAACTTTTTGGAAAGTTTCAGGGCTGCCAAATTAAAAGTGGCATTAAGAATTAGCTTCCAACACTACACCTTAAAAAGTTTTGCATCAAGGAAAAGCAACAGGAAAACTTCTAAAAGAACTCTGCCAAAATGCATTCTAAGTCCATGGGAATGCATTTTGGAATAACATTACCTGTACTTTTTGGAAAGTTGTCAGGGCTGCAAATTAAAAGTGGCATTAGAATTAGCTTCCAACACTACCACCTTCAAAAGTTTTGCATCAAGGAAAAGCAACAGGAACACTTGCAAAGCACTCTGCCAAAATGCCTTCTAAGTCTATGGGAATGCATTTTGGTTAACATTAGCTGTAACTTTTTGAAAAGTTGTCAGGGCTGCAAATTAAAAGTGGCATTAGAATTAGCTTCCAACACTAGACCTTCAACAAGTTTTGCATCTAGGAAAAGCAACAGGAAAACTTGTAAAAGCACTCTGCCTAAATGCATTCTAAGTCTATGGGAATGCATTTGGTTAACATTAGCTGTACTTTTTGAAAAGTTGTCAGGGCTGCAAATTAAAAGTGGCATTAGAATTAGCTTCAACAAGTTTTGCATCTAGGAAAAGCAACAGGAAAACTTGCAAAAGCACTCTGCCAAAATGCATTCTAAGTCTATGGGAATGCATTTTGGATAACATTACCTGTAACTTTTTGGAAAGTTTTCAGGGCTGCAAATTAAAAGTGGCATTAGAATTAGCTTCCAACACTACACCTTCAAAAAGTTTTGCATCAAGGAAAAACAACAGGGGGATCCGCACGGTCGGGGAAACTGGGAAAGGTACTGTCGCCGCATGTCCCACTTTGGTATAACCCGGACCTGTATAGTTTGACCACGGTGCCGGAACCACAATTGTGGGCCGCTTATAATGTAAAATATCTTGGGGATATTTATCAGAGTAATAGTCTGCTCTCTTTCCAACAAGTTAAGGATAACTTTAATGTACCTAATAAGCTACTTTTCCGTTACCTGCAACTCCGACATGCAGTTAATCAACAATTCCGCTCTGGCCCTCCTACTGTCGAGGTACCCCCTCTTGAAAAATTGCTTAGGAAAGAAAGACTAGCCAAACCCCTCTCAGCCCTATACCGCCAGGTTGGAACGTGTACTTTGATTCCCAATGGTGACCTTTTTTAAGAGATGGCTTGCAAATATTCCTGACCTCACGGTCGACCACTGGGAAATTATCCTTGCCGAATCCATTCAGCCCCTCATCAGGTCTAGGATAGACTTAATACAATTTAAGTTTCTCCCATAGAGCATACTATACGCCCACATTTTGCACAGAATCAACCCTCCTTTCCTGATGTGTGTAACAAGTGTAAGGGTGCTCATGCTGACTTCTTCCATTTAGGCCTGGAGCTGTCCCGTTATACGTAATTTCTGGACTGAGGTAAGCTGCGTGCATCTCTCAGTTAATGGCATTACCGGTAGAACTACACCCCTCAGTCTTATTACTTAACTATCTCGATGACACTGTCACTTCACGAACGGAGAAAACACTGCTCACCTTCCTGCTCTTTTTTGCTAAAAAGGCAATTGCCATGAAATGGAAGGACGCTCTCCCACCCACAACCACCCTCTGGAAAATGTTGGTTGAGCAAACTCTACCGACCTTGGAACAAATCTATGCAGCTCGTGGATGTCCCACGAAGTTCTCTAAAATCTGGACTCTCTGGATACTGCAATATGAATCCTATACTAACAGGGCACAGTCCCCCCTCAACCTGTTTGGACTGGCTTAATGATCCGGACTTAACTTAAAGTGGCTTGTGTAGAATCTCTGCCTTCGTTGACTGGGAGGATGATTCTTTCCTTCGCAGCTAATTATGCTCTGAGGCTATATGGTCGATACTGACTTGTTTTTTTTAGTATTGCTGTGTGGGGTTGGTCTCATACTTTTTGGGTCGGGGATACCCCTCCCTTCACTCCTTGATCTCCCACTGCCTCTCCTTGATCTCTCCCTTCTCTCTCTATCTCTTCTTCTTTTTCTTGTTTCTCCCCTCTCTTACTGTTTGTTTTTTTTCCCCCCGGGGTTTAAAGTTAAAATGTCCAGCACAGTGTGGCAATGGTTGCCTTGAATGCATGTTACTTTTCTGTACAACTTTGTGCTGGTAATAAATAAACGTTTTAAAAAAAAAAAAAAAAGGAAAAACAACAGGAAAACTTCTAAAAGCACTCTGCCAAAATGCATTCTAAGTCTATGGGAATGCATTTTGAATAACATTACCTGCAACTTTTTGGAAAGTTTTCAGGGCTGCAAATTAAAAGTGGCATTAGAATTAGCTTCCAACACTACACCTTCAAAAGTTTTGCATCAAGGAAAAACAACAGGAAAACTTCTAAAAGCACTCTGCCAAAATGCATTCTAAGTCTATGGGAATGCATTTTGAATAACATTACCTGCAACTTTTTGGAAAGTTGTCAGGGCTGCAAATTAAAAGTAGCATTAGAATTAACTTCCAACACTACACCTTCAAAAAGTTTTGCATCTAGGTAAAAGCAACAGGAAACTTGCAAAAAGCACTCTGCCAAAATGCATTCTAAGTCTATGGGAATGCATTTTGGTTAACATTAGCTGTAACTTTTTGAAAAGTTGACAGGGCTGCAAATTAAAAGTGGCATTAGAATTAGCTTCCAACACAACACCTTCACAAGTTTTGCATCAAGGAAAAACAACAGGAAAACTTCTAAAAGCACTCTGCCAAAATGCATTCTAAGTCTATGGGAATGCATTTTTGAATAACAATTACATGCAAATTTTTGGAAAGTTGTCAGGGCTGCAAATTAAAAGTAGCATTAGAATTAGCTTCCAACACTACCCCCTTCGAAAAGTTTTGCATCAAGGAAAAGCAACAGGAAAACTTGCAAAAGCACTCAGCCAAAATGCATTCTAAGTCTATGGGAATGCATTTTGGTTAACATTAGCTGTATCTTTTTGAAAAGGTTGTCAGGGCTGCAAATTAAAAGTGGCATTAGAATTAGCTTCCAACACTAGACCTTCAACATGTTTTGCATCTAGGAAAAGCAACAGGAAAACTTGCAAAAGCACTCTGCCAAAATGCATTCTAAGTCTATGGGAATGCATTTTGGTTAACATTAGCTGTAACTTTTTGAAAAGTTGTCAGGGCTGCAAATTAAAAATGGCATGAGAATTAGCTTCCAACACTACACTTCAACAAGTTTTGCATCTAGGAAAAGCAACAGGAAAACTTGCAAAAGCACTCTGCCAAAATGCATTCTAAGTCTATGGGAATGCATTTTGGATAACATTACCTGTAACTTTTTGGAAAGTTTTCAGGGCTGCAAATTAAAAGTGGCATTAGAATTAGCTTCCAACACTAGACCTTCAACATGTTTTGCATCTAGGAAAAGCAACAGGAAAACTTCTAAAAGCACTCTGCCAAATGCATTCTAAGTCCATGGGAATGCATTTTGAATAACATTACCTGTAACTTTTTGGAAAGTTTTCAGGGCTGCAAATTAAAAGTGGCATTAGAATTAGCTTCCAACACTACCCCTTCAAAAAGTTTTGCATCAAGGAAAAGCAACAGGAAAACTTGCAAAAGCACTCTGCCAAAATGCATTCTAAGTCTATGGGAATGCATTTTGGTTAAACATTTAGCTGTAACTTTTTTGAAAGTTGTCGGGCTGCAATAAAAATGGCATTAGAATTAGCTTCCAACACTACCTTCAACAAGTTTTGCATCTAGGAAAAGCAACAGGAAAAACTTCAAAAGCACTCTGCCAAAAATGCATTCTAATGTCTATGGGAATGCATTTATGGTAACATTAGCTGTAGCTTTTGAAAATTTGTCAGGGCTGCAAATTCAAAGTGCATTAGAATTAGCTTTCACGCTAGACCTTCAAACAAAGTTTTGCATCTAGGAAAAGCCAACAGGAAAACTTGCAAAAGCACTCTGCCAAAAATGCATTCTAAGTCTATGGGAATGCATTTTTGGATAACATTACCTGTAACTTTTTGGAAAGTTTTTCAGGGCTGCAAATTAAAAGTGCATTAGAATTAGCTTTTCCAACACTACACCTTCAAAAAAGTTTGCATCAAGGAAAAACAACAGGGAAAACTTCTAAAGCACTCTGCCAAATGCATTCTAATTCTATTGGGACAGCATTTTTTGAATAACATTACCTGCAACTTTTTGGAAATTGTTCCAGGGCTGCAAATTAAAGAGTAGCATTAGAACTAGCTTCCAACACTTACACCTTCAAAATTTTGCATCTAGGCTAAAGCAACAGGAAAAACTTGCAAAAAGCACTCTGCCAAATGCATTCTAATGGGAATGCCATTTTTGGTTAACATTAGCTGTAACTTTTTGAAAAGTTGTCAAGGGCTGCAAATTAAAGTGGATTAGGAATATCTTCCAACAATAGACCTTCAACAAGTTTTGCATCTAGAAAAAAGCAAACAGGAAAACTTGTAAAACCACTCTGCCCTAAATGCATTCTAAGTCTATGGGAATGCATTATGGTTAACATTAGCTGTAACGCTTTTTGAAAAGTTGTCAGGGCTGCAAATTCAAAGTGCCATTAGAATTTAGCTTCCAACACTAGGACTTCAACAAGTTTTTGCATCTAGGAAAAGAACAGGAAAAACTTGCAAAGCACTCTGCCAAAATTGCATTCTAAGTCTATGGGAATGATTTTGGATAACATTACCTGTTAACTTTTTGCGAAAGTTTTCAGGCTGCAAATTAAAATTGGCTTAGAATTAGCTCCAACACTTACACCTTCAAAAAGTTTTGCATCAAGGAAAAACAACAGAAAACTTCTAAAAGGCACTCGCCAAAATGCATTCTAAGTCTTATGGGAATGCATTTTGAATAACATTTACTGCAACTTTTTGGAAAGTTGTCAGGGCTGCAAATTAAAAGTTAGCTTAGAATTAGTTCCAACACTACACCTTCAAAAAGTTTTTGCATCTAGGTTTAAAGCAACAGGAAAACTTGCCAAAAAGCACTCTTGCCAAAATGCTTTCTAAAGTCTATGGAATGCATTTTGGCTTAACATTAGCTGTAACTTTGAAAAGTTGTCAGGGCTGCATTAAATAAGTGGCATTAGAATTATCTTCGCAACAATTAGACCTTCAACAAGTTTTGCATCTAGGAAAGATAACAGGAAACTTGTAAAAACCCACTCTGGCCTAAATGCATCTAAGTCTATTGGGATGCATTATGGTTAACATTAGCTGTAGCCATTTGAAAAGTTGTCAGGGCTGGAAATTCAAAGTGGCATTAGGAATTAGCTTCCAACACATAGACCTTTCAACAGTTTTGCTCTAGGAAAAGCAACAGGAAAACTTTGCAAAAATTCACTCTGCCAAAATGCATTCTAAAGTCTATGGGAATGCAATTTGGATAACATTACTGTAACCTTTTTGGAAAGTTTCAGGGCTGCAAATTAAAAAGTGGCATTAGAATTAGCTTCCAACACTACATCCTTCCAAAAAGTTTATGCCATCATAGGAAAAACAACAGGAAAACTTTAAAAAGCCCACTCGACCAAAATGCATTCTTAAGTCTATGGGGAATGCATTGTGAATAACATACCTGCAACTTTTGGAAAGTTGTCAGGGCTGCAAATTTAAAAGTAGCATTAGAATTAGCTTCCAACACTAACCTTCAAAAAGTTATTGACATCAGGTAAAGCCAACAGGAAAAACTTGCAAAAAGGCACTTCTGCCAAAATAGCATTCTAAGTCTATGCCGGAATGCATTTGGTTTAAACATTAAGCTGTAACTTTTTGAAAAGTTGTCAGGGCTGCAAATTAAAAGTGGCATAGAATTCATTCTTCAAACAATAGACCTTCAACGAGTTTTTGCATCTAGGAAAAGCAACAGGAAACTTAAAACCACTCTGCTAAATGCATTCTAAGTCATTATGGAAGCATTATGGTTAACATTAGGCTGTAGCTTTTTTGAAAAGTTGTCAGTGGCTGCCAAATTCAAAGTGGCTTAGGAATTAGCTTCCAAACACTAGACTTCAACAAGTTTTTGCATCTAGGAAAAGCATACAGGAAACTTGCAAAAGCACTCTTGCCAAAAATGCATTCTAATCTATGGGAATGCATTTTGGAAACATTACCTGTAACTTTTTGGAAAGTTTTCAGGGCTGCAAATTAAAAAGTTGGCATTAGAATTAGCTTCCAACACTTTACACCTTCAAAAAGTTTTGCCTATCAAGGAAAAACACAGAAACTTCTAAAGCACTTCGCCAAAATGCATTCTAAAGTCTATGGAATGCATTTTGATAACATTACCTGCAACTTTTGAAAGTTGTCAGGGCTGCGCAATTAAAAGTAGCATTTAGAATTAACTTGCCAACACTACACCTTCAAAAAGTTTTTGCATTAGGTAAAGCAACAGGGGGGAAAACTTGCAAAAAGCACTCTGCCAAAATGGCATTCTTAAGTCTATGGAATGCCATTTTGCGTTAACATTAGCTGTAACTTTTTGAAAAAGTGACAGGGCTGCAAATTAAAAGTGGCATTAGAATTAGCTTCCAACACAACACCTTCAACAAGTTTTGCATCAAGGAAAAACAACAGGAAAACTTCTAAAAGCACTCTGCCAAAATGCATTCTAAGTCTATTTGGGAATGCATTTTGAATAACATTACATGCAAATTTTTGGAAAGTTGTCAGGGCTGCAAATTAAAAGTAGCATTAGAATTAGCTTCCAACACTACCCCTTCGAAAAGTTTTGCATCAAGGAAAAGCAACAGGAAAACTTGCAAAAGCACTCAGCCAAAATGCATTCTAAGTCTATGGGAATGCATTTTGGTTAACATTAGCTGTATCTTTTTGAAAGGTTGTCAGGGCTGCAAATTAAAAAAGGGCATTAGAATTAGCTTCAACACTAGGACCTTCAAACATGTTTGCATCTAGGAAATAGCAACAGGAAACTTGCAAAGCACTCTGCCAAATGCATTCTTAAGTCTATGGGAATGCATTTTTGGTTAACATTAGCTGCTAACCTTTTGAAAAGTTGTCAGGGCTGCAATTAAAAGTGGGCATTAGATAGGCTTCCAACACTAGACCATTCAACATTGTTTTGCATCTAGGAAAAGCAAACAGGAAAACTTGCAAAAGCACTCTGCCAAAAATGCATCTAAGTCTATGGGAATGCATTTTGGTTAAACATTTAGCTGTAATTTTTGAAAAGTTGTCAGGGCTGCAAATTAAAATGGCATGAGGATTAGCTTCCAACACTACACCTTCAACAAGTTTTTGCATTAGGAAAAGCAACAGGAAAACTTGCAAAAGCACTCTGCCAAAATGCATTCTAAGTCTATGGGAATGCATTTTGGATAACATTACCTGTAACTTTTTGGAAAGTTTTCAGGGCTGCAAATTAAAAGTGGCATTAGAATTAGCTTCCAACACTAGACCTTCAACATGTTTTGCATCTAGGAAAAGCAACAGGAAAACTTCTAAAAGCACTCTGCCAAAATGCATTCTAAGTCCATGGGAATGCATTTTGAATAACATTACCTGTAACTTTTTTGAAAGTTTTCAGGGCTGCAAATTAAAAGTGGCATTAGAATTAGCTTCCAACACTACCCCTTCAAAAAGTTTTGCATCAAGGAAAAGCAACAGGAAAACTTGCAAAAGCACTCTGCCAAAATGCATTCTAAGTCTATGGGAATGCATTTTGGTTAACATTAGCTGTAACTTTTTGAAAAGTTGTCGGGCTGCAAATTAAAAATGGCATTAGAATTAGCTTCCAACACTACACCTTCAACAAGTTTTGCATCTAGGAAAAGCAACAGGAAAACTTGCAAAAGCACTCTGCCAAAATGCATTCTAAGTCTATGGGAATGCATTTTGGTAACTTAGCTGTTAGCTTTTGAAAATTGTCAGGGCTGCAAATCAAAGCTGCTTTTAGAATTAAGGCTTTCAACGCTAGACCTTTCAACAAGTTTTGCATCATAGGAAAAGCAACAGGAAAACTTGCAAAAGCACTCTGCCAAATGCATTCTAAGTCTTATAGGGATGCATTTTGATAAACATTACCTGTAATTTTTGGAAATTTTTTCGGGCTGCAAATTATAAGTGGCATTAGAATTAGGCTTCCAACACTACACCTTCAAAAAGTTTTGCATCAAGGAAACAACAGGAAATTCTAAAAGCACTCTGGCCAAAATGCTTCTAAGTCTATGGGAATGCATTTTGAATAACATTACCATGCAACTTTTTGGAAAGTTGTCAGGTGGCTGCAAATTAAAAGTAGCATTAGAACTAGCTTCCAACACTACACCTTCAAAAAGTTTTGCATCTAGGTAAAGCAACAGGAAAACTTGCAAAAAGCACTCTGCCAAAATGCATTCTAAGTCTATGGGAATGCATTTTGGTTAACATTAGCTGTAACTTTTTGAAAAGTTGTCAGGGCTGCAAATTAAAAGTGGCATTAGAATTAGCTCCAACACTAGACCTTCAACAAGTTTTGCATCTAGGAAAAAGCAACAGGAAAACTTGTAAAAGCACTCTGCCAAAATGCATTCTAAGTCTATGGGAATGCATTTTGGTTAACCTTAATCTGTATCTTTTTGGAAAGTTGTCAGGGGCTGCAAATTCAAAATGGCATTAGAATTAGCTTCCAACACTACACCTTCAAAAAAAGTTTTGTATCAAGAAAAGCAACAGGAACACTTACAATGCACTCTGCCCAAAATGCGTTTAAGTCTATAGGAATACATTCTGGTTAACATTAGCTGTAACTTTTGGAAAGTTGTCAGGGCTGCAAATTCAAAATGGCATTAGAATTAGCTTCCAACACTACACCCTTTCCAAAAAGTTTGCATCTAGGTAAAGCAACAGGAAAACTTGCAAAAGCACTCTGCCAAAATGCATTCTAAGTCTATGGGAATGCATTTTGGTTAACATTAGCTGTAACTTTTTGAAAAGTTGTCAGGGCTGCAAATTAAAAGTGGCATTAGAATTAGCTTCCAACACTAGACCTTCAACAAGTTTTGCATCTAGGAAAAGCAACAGGAAAACTTGTAAAAGCACTCTGCCTAAATGCATTCTAAGTCTATGGGAATGCATTTTGGTTAACATTAGCTGTATCTTTTTGGAAAGTTGTCAGGGCTGCAAATTCAAAATGGCATTAGAATTAGCTTCCAACACTACACCTTCAAAAAGTTTTGTATCAAGGAAAAGCAACAGGAACACTTACAATGCACTCTGCCAAAATGCCTTTTAAGTCTATAGGAATACATGCTGGTTAACATTTTGGAAAGTTGTCAGGGCTGCAAATTCAAAATGGCATTAGAATTAGCTTCCAACACTACACCTTCAAAAAGTTTTGCATCTAGGTAAAGCAACAGGAAAAGTTGTCAGGGCTGCAAATTAAAAGTGGCATTAGAATTAGCTTCCAACACTAGACCTTCAACAAGTTTTGCATCTAGGAAAAGCAACAGGAAAACTTGTAAAAGCACTCTGCCTAAATGCATTCTAAGTCTATGGGAATGCATTATGGTTAACATTAGCTGTAGCTTTTTGAAAAGTTGTCAGGGCTGCAAATTCAAAGTGGCATTAGAATTAGCTTCCAACACTAGACCTTCAACAAGTTTTGCATCTAGGAAAAGCAACAGGAAAACTTGCAAAAGCACTCTGCCAAAATGCATTCTAAGTCTATGGGAATGCATTTTGGATAACATTACCTGTAACTTTTTGGAAAGTTGTCAGGGCTGCAAATTAAAAGTGGCATTAGAATTAGCTTCCAACACTACACCTTCAAAAAGTTTTGCATCAAGGAAAAGCAACAGGAAAACTTCTAAAAACACTCTGCCAAAATGCATTCTAAGTCTATGGGAATGCATTTTGAATAACATTACCTGTAACTTTTTGGAAAGTTGTCAGGGCTGCAAATTAAAAGTAGCATTAGAATTAGCTTCCAACACTACCCCTTCAAAAAGTTTTGCATCAAGGAAAAGCAACAGGAAAACTTGCAAAAGCACTCTGCCTAAATGCATTCTAAGTCTATGGGGGTGGCTAGCGCGTGGAACTGATGGCTGCTTGACTCCACAGCTCTCCGTGCAGAACATCGATTTTAGCTTATTTTAGCAGCCTAAAGTGAGCCCCTTTTCACTAATAAGCTGGGTGAAGGTCCAGAGATGTCACAGCAGTGGACCAAAGTAAGTTCCAGGAAGAAATACAGCTCTCCCACACCACGGAGGCTGTCAGAGTTCTTCCAGGATGAAAACAAAGATGGCGACCGTGACTACATGCCTAGGCCCAGCCATGAGGCAGGCTATCACACTACACCACCGATTGAACAAAGGAATCGTTTTACCCCTCTATACACTCCCTATCGGAAGAGAACTCAAACGGGCATGGAAGAAGTGAGTGATGAGGAAGAAAATAGCGCTGGTGGATCTAAGGTGAGCTTTGGGGATGACAGAGATCGTAGCCCCATGAAACCATATAAGCCCCTACAGACATCACCCCAGCCCACATTAGCGCAGCCTGCAACTCAGTCTGCGGTAACTAATCTGGAGGACTCAGGCCCTCAAGCAGGCCAAGATCCTCAGCCCACACTCCGGTCACCTATCTATCCATACCATCCACCCCCCCTGCCCGCACATCCAGCTCCAGCAAGCAGTGCTTCGGATTTCATGTCATCCTTCCCAGAATCGGAACAGCCCATGACCCAAGCCCTTTTTAAGAGCTTTATGATGTCCTTTGCTTGTGAAATGAAAAATAATATGTCGGATGTCAGAGGGGACTTGCAAGCTCTGGCAGGCTATATGTCTAATCATATGAAGGAGACTGATCAAAAAATTACTAGGCTGGAGAATAGGATTGTTGAAATGACTGCAGCTCACAATGTACTTGTGGATGCACATAAAGATTTAATGAAAGAAAATAAGTGGATAAAGGAAAAACTGGCCGATGGGGAGGATAGAAACCGGAGGAATAATGTGAAAATTAGAGGAGTATCTGAAACTGTGAGTACTACTGAGCTGAAAGACTATGTTAAGAATCTTCTGCACACTGCTTTTCCTACTTTGCCAGAAAGTGAGCTGATAATAGACAGAGCTCACAGGCTACCCAAACCTGGGCACATACCTAAAGATTCTAGACTTCTACTAGGACACTACCCAGCCTCTACCTGACACTGACAGAAATGAAGAGGCCATAGCCGGCACCTGAAACGCCTGATGTTCAATCACAAACTTAATCCCCCACACTTAAACTTCTCCTTTTGGGAACTTTTTGTTTTTCCCCGTAGGAGAAAGTTTTACTGGAGAATTTGGCCTGATAGGTCAATTGAACTCTTTTTTTTGTTTCTTGAAGTTTTTCTTCTCTGCTGAACTCTTTTTATTTTCCTTCTTTTTTTTCTCTTCTGTTTTTCATAAGACTTGGAGCTGAGAACTGATTTCCTTTTTTCCCTTCTTTGGTGTTACTTGGTGATATTTGTGGAGGTAGAACCGGATGCCTCTGCTTCTTTTACCAATGATTTGGTTATATTTCTTCTTTTTTGGTTTTAGTTTTAGTTGTAATGGTTTGTGCATATTAATGTCCCTACTAACTAATTTTTTTACACACAGATCTGAGATAAAAGTACATGGTCAGTTATCCTGTGACCTGCTGAAGGCTCTAACAGAGATATCTTTGATTAATCTTTTTTCTTTAGGTACAGCAGATGGATGGCAAAATGACACAGGAATGTAAAATATTGTCCTTGAATGTGAGAGGGCTGAACTCATTCAGAAAAAGGTATTTACTGCATAAATTGGTCAAAGAACAAAAACTGATATAGTTTGTCTTCAAGAGACACATTTAAATGAGATTTCCGCAAGTAAACTTAAAATAGATCAATTCTCCAAAATTTATCATTCAACATATACAAAAAAGAAAAAAGCTGGGGTTTGTATAGCTATTAGAGACACTCTGGGACTGGTGGTTAAGGAGACTTTCTGCAGTGAGGATGGTAGATTGGTGATGATTTCTGGATCTATTAATTCCCAAGAATATACTTTTGCTAATATATATGCCCCAAATACTCGTCAAATTAATTATATTAATAAACAGCTTAAGAAACTTGAAAATTTCACTAAAGGTAAACTATTTATTCTTGGAGATCTTAATTCTGTAATTGACCCAAAACTAGATTGTACATCTAAAACCAGAAAGACTTTTTCCATACTACATCCTTCATTAATTAAATTTGAGCTCTTTGACACTTGGAGGTGTGCTCACCCTAATGAAAACAGTATACCTATTACTCACCAATCTACAAATCCTTCACAAGAATAGATCATTGTTTTAACGATAGGTTCTCTTTGCCACTAGTCTCAGACGTGGAAATAGGTCCCAGAGTCTGGTCCGACCACTCCCCCCTTACATTGTAAAATTTCATTTACAAAATTCCGCTTTACAATCATTTAATTGGAGATTAAACAAATCTATTTTAAATTCAGAACATACATACCCTATTATCAGAAAGATTTACTTGAGTACTTCAAATTCAATGACACTGAAGACATTTCAAGAACATCACTCTGGAATGCACATAAAGCAATATAATGCGAGGTGTCTTGCATGAAGCAAGGTGCCATACAGAAAAGGAAAATTAGAGAGAAAACTGATTTTTGTTGAATAAAATTAAAGACTTAGAAAAAGAGATATTTAGTAATATAAACAGATTTGATTCAGACTTTAGAGGGAACTAGACAAGAGCTGGCCGATATGATGTATTATCAATATGATAAATGGCAAACTATGCTCAAGCAGAATTGGTATTATGAAGGAAACAAAGCAGGGAAAATGATGGCGAGGAAAATTAAAGGAAAAGAATTTACCAAAGATAATTAAAATTAAACATCCCCATACAAAAACTGAAGTTCATCACCCTAGAGATATAGTAAATGCCCTAGCCACTTATTAATGAAGACCTTTATAATTTAGAGAATGACCAAAACATTCATAATCCAGATACGCAGGAATAGATAATTATTAGATAAAATAACTCTTCCCTCACTGTCAGAATTTGAACAAGAATCTCTTTCAGTCCCTTTCTCTCAACAGGAGTAGAAAATGCTATTAACATCCTAAAAAAAGACAAAACTCCTGGCCCTGATGGTTTCATTAATGACTATTATAAAAAATTTTGTAAGTATTCTGGTTAAACCTCTCACGGCCCTATTCAATGAAGCAGCTACTTTAGGTACATTTCCCAAAGAATCATTGACAGCTTAATTTCAACCATTCCTAAAGATGATAAAGATCCAACAGACCCTGGTAACCTATAGGGCCAATCTCCCTTTTAAATACAGATATAAAATTTATGCTAGAGTCCTAGCTAATAGATTAATTCCCTTAATGCCCAACTTTAACACAGATCAAGTAGGATTTATAAAATGGAAGATCTACATGTGATGGAACAAGGAAAGCCCTTGCTCTATTGTATGAACTTCAGCTCTGTCGAACGCCTACCCTCCTAGTCTCTTTAGATGCGGGAAAAGGCATTCGACAGAGTTAACTGGGCTGTACTTGTCTAGAGTTCTAACAAAATTGGAATCCCTGTTTTCCTTCATAAAGCAATTCTTGCTTTATACACTCAACCTTCTGCTAAAGTATTGTCATATGTTCTGTGTCTGCCCCTTTAATATTAAAAATGGTACCCGTCAGGGTTGCCCACTATCTCCACTGATCTTTATTTAACGTTAGAGCCTTAGCCCAACAAATAAGGAATAATCCCCATCCATGGTATAAAATTAGAACAATTGCATAATTAAACTGGGTTTGTATGTCGGATGATATTATTTATATCTTTCAAAAACCACTTGTATCACTGCCACATGTTACTGAGGAACTGAAAGCTTTTCTCGTGTATCATTTTACACACTAAATGAGAGAAAACGGTTATTCTCCCATGTTATGTGTCTAAAAAATGAAGAAACTCTTAAAAATTCATGCCACTATTCATGGAATGAAAAATCAATTAAATATTTAGGTATTCAATTGACCCCCAATCTTGCACAAATTTATAAGGAAAACTAATAGTCCCTGGTTATCCAAAATTAAGAATAAATTAGAGGCTTTAGAAAAAATGGAATATTCTGGCTTGGAAGGATAGCCGCATTCAAAATGATGGTATTGCCTCAGTTACTATACTTGTTTCGGAATCTTCCAGTAAAAGTACCTCAAATTTTTTTTAATACTATTCAAAAACTATTAAACAAATATATTTTGATGAATAGGAAAGCAAGATTTTCTAATAAAATATTGACAGCTCATGTATCTAACCTAGGATTGGGTGCACCTAATCTGGAACTATATTATAAATCGACGGTTTTAGATCAATCCAGGTCGATCTGGACGGAAGATTATGATAAGCAGTGGTTACAAATCGAAGAAGAACAACTTCCATACAGATCATATAAAAGGTATTTAGAATCCAGATTAACCTGGGGGGTCAAGATGAATGCAATTAACCCAATAACATTCAATACCATAAAGATCTGGAGAGAACTGTAAAACTATATAAAAAAGATGTATTAGCCTTATCATTTTAAACCTCCCCTGAACTTATTACATATTGTTATTAAAATATTGCAGTACGATAACTGCGATTTTGAATGTGGATTAACATCAGTAGAGGACTTGCTGGAGGATCCGAGATTAGAACCCTTGAATATCTTAACATGAATATAATATTCCATTATCAGATAAACCAATCTATACAAATACATAATTTCTAACCAAATATCCCTACAGTCCACTTACAATATCACCCAAAATTAGCAAAATCATACAACCAGGAAGAACTAATTAAAAGGTACATCTATCCTTTATAGTTCATTCCTTGAATGAAAGAAACATTTCCTAACATGGCAGATGACTAGTGGCAGAAGTATTTAAATTATGAAATAGACACAGAAGAAGTGGGGAGATGACTATTAGATCTTTAAGAAAGTCATCTCATTGTGTTGCATATCATGAAGGTCTTCTTAAGAGCATTTGGCAGTGGTACATGACCCAGATAAAAAATGTTCAAGATTTGATGTTAATTCATCCTCACTATGTTGGAGGGGTTGCAACCTGACGGGTTACCATAGAACATATTTTTTGGGATTGCCCAACTTCAGAAGTTGAGGGGAAGATATTGGACATGTTTGCTTAATAAATTACCAATGTCGATTACAGCCTATAACCACCGGCATAGGCATTACCTTCACCTGGGTACAGAGATCTGCCACCTCAGGAGAGACTAATCATAACCACATTTTATGGTGACCAGAAACTTAAATTGCCTTCTAACTGAAAACTAAATTTTACTCCTACAATTAAGAGATTATTAGAAATAGTAGAATCTAATTTATTAGCAGAAAAAGCCTGGGCTATACGTTGTGGTACTTTACAGTCTTTCCTGGGAAAGGTTGGTCTCTGGCCTACTATCTATGATAAATCTACAGTTTTGGAATTTTTGAGGTATCATGGATCTAGGAGTGCTTAATGATTAGTCCTATTTCGATTCCTTCTTATGCTTTTGAAATATCAAATATACAATCTCTTGAACTAATACCTGAATCCAAACATTATAGATTTGATTGAGTTCGGCCCTCAACATCCTGGACAACACTATGGATATCACACTGGATGACCAAAGGAAACTATTATCTCTGTATATGACAGTTCTTTATCTCGTATGGGACACAACAGATGCACTGTAGTTTAGATTAGGATAGATAAAAAGGTTACAGTTTAAGGAAAAAACATAGTTAAACTTTAGTTTTATTGGAATTAAAACTGATATTTGAAATTGATATTTGAAGGGTTCTCACTCTCAGTAAATTAATAGTTATTATGTAGGTTATCTATGAGATTTAAGATATCTGGAAAATATAGTGGTATAGTAGAAATATCAGCTTCACTCTCTAGACTCTAAATCCCCCATTTCCCAAGTTGAGAAATACCCGATACAACTATTGTTTTGGATTGCCACAAGATAATACTTTAACAATTTGGTAATTTTAGGGTATGCAGATTATTTTTATTAGCATATTATAAATGGAGTTAAAACTTCTAAGATATAACAGCTCTTTAAGATTTTGTTATTAAACTTATAATCATATGTCAAAACCTATTTTTTGACCCTCATATTGTTTAATTAGTAGGTGGTATTAATCATTGTTTACCTTTTCTCTTTATTACCTACTTGTTTGATGGGTTTACTCGTGTGCTGGCATGCGGGTACACCTACATCGTAGCTTATTTGCGCATTTACACGATGAAGTGTATGTGGTTACGCATTTATACTGTTACACATACACATGTTGATACGGGATATAATGTATAATTACGCATATGCTTACGCGTGTGTTCACACAAGCACTTACGCAAACTATACATAGAATATGCGTTTCAACTCAATCACTGACAGAGTATTGTTACTAAACCCGTAACAGAATATAAAACATATTGTGATATATATTGCTCATTACTTATGTATGTAACTCACTTACGATTAATAACTCAACATTCAAATTTCGTTTTTCAACATTTACATAATCTATGGATTGTAGATGTATGGTAATAACACTCTTTATTTTGTTTTGAAGATCTATACTGTTAACGTACATTTTGTATTTGATTTTAATGACTTTACCACCAAATACATTATTGTATATGTTATATAATCTAAAAATTCCAATAAAAACTATTGAAATTCTAAGTCTATGGGAATGCATTTTGGTTAACATTAGCTGTACTTTTTGGAAAGTTGTCAGGGCTGCAAATTAAAATGGCATTAGAATTAGCTTCCAACACTACACCTTCAAAAGTTTTGCATCAAGGAAAAGCAACAGGAAAACTTGCACTCTGCCAAAATGCATTCTAAGTCTATGGGAATGCATTTTGGTTAACATTAGCTGTAACTTTTTGGAAAGTTGTCAGGGCTGCAAATTAAAAGTGGCATTAGAATTAGCTTCCAACACTACACCTTCAAAAAGTTTTGCATCAAGGAAAAGCAACAGGAAAACTTGTAAAAGCACTCTGCCAAAATGCATTCTAAGTCTATGGGAATGCATTTTGGTTAACATTAGCTGTAACTTTTTGGAAAGTTGTCAGGGCTGCAAATTAAAAGTGGCATTAGAATTAGCTTCCAACACTACACCTTCAAAAAGTTTTGCATCAAGGAAAAGCAACAGGAAAACTTGCAAAAGCACTCTGCCAAAATGCATTCTAAGTCTATGGGAATGCATTTTGGTTAACATTAGCTGTAACTTTTTGAAAAGTTGTCAGGGCTGCAAATTAAAATGGCATTAGAATTAGCTTCCAACACTAGACCTTCAAAATTTTGCATCAAGGAAAAGCAACAGGAAAACTTGCAAAAGCACTCTGCCAAAATGCATTCTAAGTCTATGGGAATGCATTTTGGTTAACATTAGCTGTAACTTTTTGGAAAGTTGTCAGGGCTGCAAATTCAAAATGGCATTAGAATTAGCTTCCAACACTACACCTTCAAAAAGTTTTGCATCAGGAAAAGCAACAGGAAAACTTGCAAAAGCACTCTGCCAAAATGCATTCTAAGTCTGAGGGAATGCATTTTTGGATAACATTACCTGTAACTTTTTTGGAAAGTTTCAGGGCTGCAAATTAAAAGTTGGCATTAGAATTAGCTTCAACACTTACACCTTCAAAAAGTTTTTGCATCAAGGAAAAACAACAGCGAAAACTTCTAAAAGCACTCTTGCCAAAATGCATTTCTTAAGTCGTATGGGAATGCTTTGAATACGATGGACCTGCAACTTTTTGGAAAAGTTGTTCAGGGCTGCAAAATTAAAAGTAGCATTAAGAATTAGCTATCCAACACTACCACCTTCAAAAAGTTTGGCATCTAGGTAAAGCACAGAAAACTTGGGCAAAAGCACGTCTGCCAAAATGCATTCTAAGTCTATGGGAATGCATTTTGTTAACATTAGCTGTAACTTTTTGAAAAGTTGACCAGGCGCTGCAAATTTAAAAGTGGCATTAGAATTAGCTTCCAACACAACACCTTCAACAAGTTTTGCATCAATGGAAAAAACAACCAGGAAAACTCGAAAAGGCAATCTGCCAAAATGCATTCTAAAGTCTATGGGAATGCATTTTGATAACATGCAATTTTTTGGAAAGTTGTTCAGGGTTGCAAATTAAATAGTAGCATTGAATTAGCTTCAAACACTACCCCTTCAAAAAAGTTTTGCATCAAGGAAAAGGGCAACAGGGAACTTGCAAAATGCACTCCAGCCAAAATGCATTCTAAGTCTATGGGAATGGAATTTTGGTAAACATGTTAGCTGTATCTTTGTTGAAAGGTTCGTTGCAGGGCTGCAAATTAAAAGTGGCATTGAATTAGCTTCCAACACTAGACCTTCAACATGTTTGGGCCACTAGGAAAAGCAACAGGGAAAACTTGCAAAAAGCACTCTGCCAAAATGCATTTCCTAAGTCTATTGCGGAATGCATTTTGGTTAACCATGAGCTCTAACTTTTTGAAAAGTTTTCAGGGCTGCCAAATTAAAAATGGCATGAGAATTAGCTTCCCAAAACACTACACCTTCAACAAGTTTTGCATCTAGGAAAAGCAACAGGAAACTTTAAAACCACTCTGCCTTAAATGCATTTCTAAGTCTATGGGAAATGCATTATGGGTTAACATTAGCTGTTTAGCTTTTGAAAAAGTTGTCAGGGCTGGCAAATTCAAAGTGGCATTGTAGAATTAGCTTCCAACACTTAGACCTTCAACAAGTTTTTGCATCTAGGAAAAGTTCAACAGGAAAACTTGCAAAACACTTGCCCAAAATGCATTCTAAGTCTATGGAAGGCATTTTTTGATAACATTAGCCTTGGTAACTTTTTGGAAAGTTTTCAGCGGGCTGCAAATTAAAAGTGGCATTAGAATTAGCTTCAACACTACACCTTCAAAAAGTTTTGCATCAAGGAAAAACAACAGGAAAACTTCTAAAAAGCACTCTGCCAAATGCATTCTAAGGTCTGATGGGAATGCATTTTGAATAACATTACCTGCAACTTTTTGGAAAAAGTTGTCGGGCTGCAAATAAAAGTAGCATTAGAATTAACTTCAACACTACACCTTCAAAAAGTTTTGCAAAATTCTTAGGTAAAGCAACAGGAAAACTTGCAAAAAGGCACTCTGCCAAAATGCATTCTAAGGGTCTAAGAATGCCATTTTTTGGTTAACATAGCTGTAACTTGTTGAAAAGTTGACAGGGCTGCAAATTAAAAAAGTGGCATTAGAAATTAGACTTCCAAACACAACCCTTCAACAAGTTTTGCATCAAGGAAAAACAACAGGAAAAACTTCTTAAAAAAGCATCTCTGCCAAAAATGGCATTCTTAAGTCTATGGAATGCATTTGTGTTGAATTAACAATTACATGCAAATTTTTTGGAAAGTTGTCAGGCTGCAAATTAAAAGTAGCATTAGAATTAGGCTTCCACACTACCCCTTGCAAAAAGTTTTGCATCAAGGAAAAAAGGCAAGCAGGAAAACTTGCAAAAGCACTCAGCCAAAATGGCATTCTAAGGTCTATGGAATGCAGTTTGGTTAACATTAAGGCTGTAACTTTTTTGAAGGTTGTCAGGGGCTGCAAAATTAAAAAGTGGCATTTAGAAGTTAGCTTCCAACACTAGACCTTCAACATGTTTTGCATTCTAGGAAAAGCAACAGTGAAAAACTTGCAAAAGCAACTCTTGCAAAATGCATTCTAAGTCTATGGGAATTGCATTGTGTTAACAATTAGCTGTAACTTTTTTTGAAAAGTTGTCAGGGCGCAAATTAAAAATGGCATGAGAATTAGTTCCAAACACTACCCTTCAACAAGTTTTGCATCTAGGAAAAGCAAAACAGGGGAAAAAACTTCTAAAAGCCATCTGCCAAAAATGCATTCTAAGGGTCTATGGAATGTATTTGAAATAACATTACCTGCAACTTTTTTGGAAAAGTTGTCAGGGCTTGCAAATTAAAGTAGCATTAGATTAGCTTCCAACACCTACACCTTTCAAAAAGTTTTGCATCTAGGTAAAGCAAACAGGAAAACTTGCAAAAAGGCACTCTTGCCAAAATGCATTCTAAGTCTTATGGGAATGCATTTTGGTTAACATTAGCATGTAACTTTTTGAAAAAGTTGTCAGGGGCTGCAATAAAAGTGGTATTAGAATTATCTCCAACAATAGACTTCAACAAGTTTTGCATCTAGGAAAGCAACAGAAACTTTTAAAACCAACTCTACTAAAATGCATTCTAAAGTTTCTATGGGAATGCATTAATGGTTAACATTAGCTTGTATATGTTTTGGGGAAAGTTGTCGGGCTGCAAATTCAAAATGGGCATGTAGAATTAGCTTCCAACCACTACACTCTTCGAAAAAGTTTTGCATCTAGGGTTAAAGCAACAGGGAAAACTTGCAAAAGCACCTGCCCAAAATTGCCATTTTCTAAGAGCTCGATGGAAGCATTTTGGGAAACATTACCTGTAACTTTTTGAAAAGTTTTCAGGGCTGCAAATTAAAGTGGCATTAGGAATATCTCTCTCTTATAACATTACCTGTAACTTTTTGGAAAGTTGTCAGGGCTTGCAAATTAAAAGCGGCATTAGAATTAGCTTCCAACACTAACACGCCTTCAAAAA
>NC_054374.1:54974616-54989775 GCF_017654675.1 Xenopus laevis | reverse complement strand
CCAAAATGCATTCCCATAACTTTAGAATGCATTTGCAGAGTGCTTTTGCCAGTTTCCTGTTGCTTTTCCTAGATGCAAAACTTGTTGAAGGTCTAGTGTTGGAAGCTAATTCTAATGCCACTTTGAATTTGCAGCCCTGACAACTTTTCAAAAAGTTACAGCTAATCGTTAAACCGCAAGTATGCATTCCCATAGAGCTTAAATAGGCATTTTGGCAGAGTCATTGTAAGTTTTCCTAGTTGCTTTCCTAGATGCAAAACTTGTTGGAAGGTTCTAAGTGTTGGAGAGCTAATTCTAATGCCATTTGAATTTGCAGCCCTGACAACTTTCAAAAAGTATACAGCTAATGTTAACCAAATGCATTCCATAGACTTAGAAGGCATTTTGCAGAGTTGCTTTGTAAAGTTTTCCTGTTTGCTTTTCCTTGATGCAAAACTTTTTGAAAGGTGTAGTGTTGAAGCTAATTTCTAATGCCATTTTAATTTGCAGCCCTTGACAACTTTCCAAAAAGTACAAGGTAATGTTATCCAAAATTGCATTCCCATAGACTTAGAATGCATTTTGGCAGAGTGCTTTTGCAAGTTTTCCTGTTGCTTTTCCTAGATGCAAAACTTTTGAAGGTGTAGTGTTGGAAGCTAATTCTAATGCCACTTTTGAATTTGCAGCCCTGACAACTTTCCAAAAAGTTACAGGTAATGTTATCCAAAATGCATTCCATAGACTTAGAATGCATTTTGGCAGAGTGCTTTTGCAAGTTTTCCTGTTGCTTTTCCTAGATGCAAAACTTGTTTGAAGGTCTAGTGTTGGAAGCTAATTCTAATGCCACTTTGAATTTGCAGCCCTGACAACTTTCAAAAAGTTACAGCTAATGTTAACCAGTATGCATTCCTATAGACTTAAAAGGCATTTTGGCAGAGTGCATTGTAAGTGTTCCCTGTTGCTTTTCCTTGATGCAAAACTTTTTGAAGGTGTAGTGTTGGAAGCTAATTCTAATGCCATTTTGAATTTGCAGCCCTGACAACTTTCCAAAAAGTTACAGCTAATGTTAACCAAAATGCATTCCCATAGACTTAGAATGCATTTTGGCAGAGTGCTTTTGCAAGTTTTCCTGTTGCTTTTCCTAGATGCAAAACTTGTTGAAGGTCTAGTGTTGGAAGCTAATTCTAATGCCACTTTTGAATTTGCAGCCCTGACAACTTTTCCAAAAGATACAGCTAATGTTAACCAGTATGCATTCCTATAGACTTAAAAGGCATTTTGGCAGAGTGCATTGTAAGTGTTCCTGTTGCTTTTCCTTGATGCAAAACTTTTTGAAGGTGTAGTGTTGGAAGCTAATTCTAATGCCATTTTGAATTTGCAGCCCTGACAACTTTCCAAAAAGTTACAGCTAATGTTATCCAAAATGCATTCCCATAGACTTAGAATGCATTTTGGCAGAGTGCTTTTACAAGTTTTCCTGTTGCTTTTCCTAGGATGCAAAACTTGTTGAAGGTCTAGTGTTGGAAGCTAATTCTAATGCCACTTTGAATTTGCAGCCCTGACAACTTTTCAAAAAGTTACAGCTAATGTTAACCAGTATGCATTCCTATAGACTTAAAAGGCATTTTGGCAGAGTGCATTGTAAGTGTTCCTGTTGCTTTTCCTTGATGCAAAACTTTTTGAAGGTCTAGTGTTGGAAGCTAATTCTAATGCCATTTTGAATTTGCAGCCCTGACAACTTTCCAAAAAGATACAGCTAATGTTAACCAAATGCATTCCCATAGACTTAGAATGCATTTTGGCAGAGTGCTTTGTAAGTTTTCCTGTTGCTTTTCCTTGATGCAAAACTTTTTGAAGGTGTAGTGTTGGAAGCTAATTCTAATGCCATTTTGAATTTGCAGCCCTGACAACTTTCCAAAAAGTTACAGGTAATGTTATCCAAAATGCATTCCCATAGACTTAGAATGCATTTTGGCAGAGTGCTTTTGCAAGTTTTCCTGTTGCTTTTCCTAGATGCAAAACTTGTTGAAGGTCTAGTGTTGGAAGCTAATTCTAATGCCACTTTGAATTTGCAGCCCTGACAACTTTTCAAAAAGTTACAGCTAATGTTAACCAGTATGCATTCCTATAGACTTAAAAGGCATTTTGGCAGAGTGCATTGTAAGTGTTCCTGTTGCTTTTCCTTGATGCAAAACTTTTTGAAGGTGTAGTGTTGGAAGCTAATTCTAATGCCATTTTGAATTTGCAGCCCTGACAACTTTCCAAAAAGTTACAGCTAATGTTAACCAAAATGCATTCCTATAGACTTAAAAGGCATTTTGGCAGAGTGCATTGTAAGTTTTCCTGTTGCTTTTCCTTGATGCAAAACTTTTTGAAGGTGTAGTGTTGGAAGCTAATTCTAATGCCATTTTGAATTTGCAGCCCTGACAACTTTCCAAAAAGTTACAGGTAATGTTATCCAAAATGCATTCCCATAGACTTAGAATGCATTTTGGCAGAGTGCTTTTGCAAGTTTTCCTGTTGCTTTTCCTAGATGCAAAACTTGTTGAAGGTCTAGTGTTGGAAGCTAATTCTAATGCCACTTTGAATTTGCAGCCCTGACAACTTTCAAAAAGTTACAGCTAATGTTAACCAGTATTCATTCCTATAGACTTAAAAGGCATTTTGGCAGAGTGCATTGTAAGTGTTCCTGTTGCTTTTCCTTGATGCAAAACTTTTTGAAGGTGTAGTGTTGGAAGCTAATTCTAATGCCATTTTGAATTTGCAGCCCTGACAACTTTCCAAAAAGTTACAGGTAATGTTATCCAAAATGCATTCCCATAGACTTAGAATGCATTTTGGCAGAGTGCTTTTGCAAGTTTTCCTGTTGCTTTTCCTAGATGCAAAACTTGTTGAAGGTCTAGTGTTGGAAGCTAATTCTAATGCCACTTTGAATTTGCAGCCCTGACAACTTTTCAAAAAGTTACAGCTAATGTTAACCAGTATTGCATTCCTATAGACTTAAAAGGCATTTTGGCAGAGTGCATTGTAAGTGTTCCTGTTGCTTTTCCTTGATGCAAAACTTTTTGAAGGTGTAGTGTTGGAAGCTAATTCTAATGCCATTTTGAATTTGCAGCCCTGACAACTTTCCAAAAAGATACAGCTAATGTTAACCAAAATGCATTCCCATAGACTTAAAAGGCATTTTGGCAGAGTGCTTTGTAAGTTTTCCTGTTGCTTTTCCTTGATGCAAAACTTTTTGAAGGTGTAGTGTTGGAAGCTAATTCTAATGCCATTTTGAATTTGCAGCCCTGACAACTTTCCAAAAAGTTACAGGTAATGTTATCCAAAATGCATTCCCATAGACTTAGAATGCATTTTGGCAGAGTGCTTTTGCAAGTTTTCCTGTTGCTTTTCCTAGATGCAAAACTTGTTGAAGGTCTAGTGTTGGAAGCTAATTCTAATGCCACTTTGAATTTGCAGCCCTGACAACTTTTCAAAAAGTTACAGCTAATGTTAACCAGTATGCATTCCTATAGACTTAAAAGGCATTTTGGCAGAGTGCATTGTAAGTGTTCCTGTTGCTTTTCCTTGATGCAAAACTTTTTGAAGGTGTAGTGTTGGAAGCTAATTCTAATGCCACTTTTGAATTTGCAGCCCTGACAACTTTCCAAAAAGTTACAGCTAATGTTAACCAAATGCATTCCTATAGACTTAAAAGGCATTTTGGCAGAGTGCATTGTAAGTGTTCCTGTTGCTTTTCCTTGATGCAAAACTTTTTGAAGGTGTAGTGTTGGAAGCTAATTCTAATGCCATTTTGAATTTGCAGCCCTGACAACTTTCCAAAAAGTTACAGGTAATGTTATCCAAAATGCATTCCCATAGACTTAGAATGCATTTTGGCAGAGTGCTTTTGCAAGTTTTCCTGTTGCTTTTCCTAGATGCAAAACTTGTTGAAGGTCTAGTGTTGGAAGCTAATTCTAATGCCACTTTGAATTTGCAGCCCTGACAACTTTTCAAAAAGTTACAGCTAATGTTAACCAGTATGCATTCCTATAGACTTAAAAGGCATTTTGGCAGAGTGCATTGTAAGTGTTCCTGTTGCTTTTCCTTGATGCAAAACTTTTTGAAGGTGTAGTGTTGGAAGCTAATTCTAATGCCACTTTTAATTTGCAGCCCTGACAACTTTCCAAAAAGTTACAGCTAATGTTATCCAAAATGCATTCCCATAGACTTAGAATGCATTTTGGCAGAGTGCTTTTGCAAGTTTTCCTGTTGCTTTTCCTAGATGCAAAACTTGTTGAAGGTCTAGTGTTGGAAGCTAATTCTAATGCCACTTTGAATTTGCAGCCCTGACAACTTTTCAAAAAGTTACAGCTAATGTTAACCAGTATGCATTCCTATAGACTTAAAAGGCATTTTGGCAGAGTGCATTGTAAGTGTTCCTGTTGCTTTTCCTTGATGCAAAACTTTTTGAAGGTGTAGTGTTGGAAGCTAATTCTAATGCCATTTTGAATTTGCAGCCCTGACAACTTTCCAAAAAGTTACAGGTAATGTTATCCAAAATGCATTCCCATAGACTTAGAATGCATTTTGGCAGAGTGCTTTTGCAAGTTTTCCTGTTGCTTTTCCTAGATGCAAAACTTGTTGAAGGTGTAGTGTTGGAAGCTAATTCTAATGCCACTTTGAATTTGCAGCCCTGACAACTTTTCAAAAAGTTACAGCTAATGTTAACCAGTATTCATTCTTATAGACTTAAAAGGCATTTTGGCAGAGTGCATTGTAAGTGTTCCTGTTGCTTTTCCTTGATGCAAAACTTTTTGAAGGTGTAGTGTTGGAAGCTAATTCTAATGCCATTTTGAATTTGCAGCCCTGACAACTTTCCAAAAAGATACAGCTAATGTTAACCAAAATGCATTCCCATAGACTTAAAAGGCATTTTGGCAGAGTGCATTGTAAGTGTTCCTGTTGCTTTTCCTTGATGCAAAACTTTTTGAAGGTGTAGTGTTGGAAGCTAATTCTAATGCCATTTTGAATTTGCAGCCCTGACAACTTTCCAAAAAGTTACAGGTAATGTTATCCAAAATGCATTCCCATAGACTTAGAATGCATTTTGGCAGAGTGCTTTTGCAAGTTTTCCTGTTGCTTTTCCTAGATGCAAAACTTGTTGAAGGTCTAGTGTTGGAAGCTAATTCTAATGCCACTTTGAATTTGCAGCCCTGACAACTTTTCAAAAAGTTACAGCTAATGTTAACCAGTATGCATTCCTATAGACTTAAAAGGCATTTTGGCAGAGTGCATTGTAAGTGTTCCTGTTGCTTTTCCTTGATGCAAAACTTTTGAAGGTGTAGTGTTGGAAGCTAATTCTAATGCCATTTTGAATTTGCAGCCCTGACAACTTTCCAAAAAGTTACAGCTAATGTTAACCAAAATGCATTCCATAGACTTAAAGGCATTTTGGCAGAGTGCATTGTAAGTGTTCCTGTTGCTTTTCCTTGATGCAAAACTTTTTGAAGGTGTAGTGTTGGAAGCTAATTCTAATGCCATTTTGAATTTGCAGCCCTGACAACTTTCCAAAAAGTTACAGGTAATGTTATCCAAAATGCATTCCCATAGACTTAGAATGCATTTTGGCAGAGTGCTTTTGCAAGTTTTCCTGTTGCTTTTCCTAGATGCAAAACTTGTTGAAGGTCTAGTGTTGGAAGCTAATTCTAATGCCACTTTGAATTTGCAGCCCTGACAACTTTTCAAAAAGTTACAGCTAATGTTAACCAGTATGCATTCCTATAGACTTAAAAGGCATTTTGGCAGAGTGCATTGTAAGTGTTCCTGTTGCTTTTCCTTGATGCAAAACTTTTTGAAGGTGTAGTGTTGGAAGCTAATTCTAATGCCATTTTGAATTTGCAGCCCTGACAACTTTCCAAAAAGATACAGCTAATGTTAACCAAAATGCATTCCCATAGACTTAGAATGCATTTTGGCAGAGTGCATTGTAAGTTTTCCTGTTGCTTTTCCTTGATGCAAAACTTTTTGAAGGTGTAGTGTTGGAAGCTAATTCTAATGCCATTTTGAATTTGCAGCCCTGACAACTTTCCAAAAAGTTACAGGTAATGTTATCCAAAATGCATTCCCATAGACTTAGAATGCATTTTGGCAGAGTGCTTTTGCAAGTTTTCCTGTTGCTTTTCCTAGATGCAAAACTTGTTGAAGGTCTAGTGTTGGAAGCTAATTCTAATGCCACTTTGAATTTGCAGCCCTGACAACTTTTCAAAAAGTTACAGCTAATGTTAACCAGTATGCATTCCTATAGACTTAAAAGGCATTTTGGCAGAGTGCATTGTAAGTGTTCCTGTTGCTTTTCCTTGATGCAAAACTTTTTGAAGGTGTAGTGTTGGAAGCTAATTCTAATGCCATTTTGAATTTGCAGCCCTGACAACTTTCCAAAAAGTTACAGCTAATGTTAATCCAAAATGCATTCCCATAGACTTAGAATGCATTTTGGCAGAGTGCTTTTACAAGTTTTCCTGTTGCTTTTCCTGATGCAAAACTTTTGAAGGTGTAGTGTTGGAAGCTAATTCTAATGCCACTTTGAATTTGCAGCCCTGACAACTTTTCAAAAAGTTACAGCTAATGTTAACCAGTATGCATTCCTATAGACTTAAAAGGCATTTTGGCAGAGTGCATTGTAAGTGTTCCTGTTGCTTTTCCTTGATGCAAAACTTTTTGAAGGTGTAGTGTTGGAAGCTAATTCTAATGCCATTTTGAATTTGCAGCCCTGACAACTTTCCAAAAAGTTACAGGTAATGTTATCCAAAATGCATTCCCATAGACTTAGAATGCATTTTGGCAGAGTGCTTTTGCAAGTTTTCCTGTTGCTTTTCCTAGATGCAAAACTTGTTGAAGGTCTAGTGTTGGAAGCTAATTCTAATGCCATTTTGAATTTGCAGCCCTGACAACTTTCCAAAAAGATACAGCTAATGTTAACCAAAATGCATTCCCATAGACTTAAAAGGCATTTTGGCAGAGTGCATTGTAAGTTTTCCTGTTGCTTTTCCTTGATGCAAAACTTTTTGAAGGTGTAGTGTTGGAAGCTAATTCTAATGCCATTTTGAATTTGCAGCCCTGACAACTTTCCAAAAAGTTACAGGTAATGTTATCCAAAATGCATTCCCATAGACTTAGAATGCATTTTGGCAGAGTGCTTTTGCAAGTTTTCCTGTTGCTTTTCCTAGATGCAAAACTTGTTGAAGGTCTAGTGTTGGAAGCTAATTCTAATGCCACTTTGAATTTGCAGCCCTGACAACTTTTCAAAAAGTTACAGCTAATGTTAACCAGAATGCATTCCTATAGACTTAAATGCATTTTGGCAGAGTGCATTGTAAGTGTTCCTGTTGCTTTTCCTTGATGCAAAACTTTTTGAAGGTGTAGTGTTGGAAGCTAATTCTAATGCCATTTTGAATTTGCAGCCCTGACAACTTTCCAAAAGTTACAGGTAATGTTATCCAAAATGCATTCCCATAGACTTAGAATGCATTTTGGCAGAGTGCTTTTGCAAGTTTTCCTGTTGCTTTTCCTAGATGCAAAACTTGTTGAAGGTCTAGTGTTGGAAGCTAATTCTAATGCCACTTTGAATTTGCAGCCCTGACAACTTTTCAAAAAGTTACAGCTAATGTTAACCAGTATGCATTCCTATAGACTTAAAAGGCATTTTGGCAGAGTGCATTGTAAGTGTTCCTGTTGCTTTTCCTTGATGCAAAACTTTTTGAAGGTGTAGTGTTGGAAGCTAATTCTAATGCCATTTTGAATTTGCAGCCCTGACAACTTTCCAAAAAGTTACAGCTAATGTTAACCAAAATGCATTCCCATAGACTTAGAATGCATTTTGGCAGAGTGCTTTGTAAGTTTTCCTGTTGCTTTTCCTTGATGCAAAACTTTTTGAAGGTGTAGTGTTGGAAGCTAATTCTAATGCCATTTTGAATTTGCAGCCCTGACAACTTTTCCAAAAAGTTACAGCTAATGTTATCCAAAATGCATTCCCATAGACTTAGAATGCATTTTGGCAGAGTGCTTTTGCAAGTTTTCCTGTTGCTTTTCCTAGATGCAAAACTTGTTGAAGGTGTAGTGTTGGAAGCTAATTCTAATGCCATTTTGAATTTGCAGCCCTGACAACTTTCAAAAAGTTACAGCTAATGTTAACCAAAATGCATTCCCATAGACTTAGAATGCATTTTGGCAGAGTGCTTTTGCAAGTTTTCCTGTTGCTTTTCCTAGATGCAAAACTTGTTGAAGGTCTAGTGTTGGAAGCTAATTCTAATGCCACTTTGAATTTGCAGCCCTGACAACTTTCCAAAAAGTTACAGCTAATGTTAACCAAAATGCATTCCCATAGACTTAGAATGCATTTTGGCAGAGTGCATTGTAAGTGTTCCTGTTGCTTTTCCTTGATGCAAAACTTTTTGAAGGTGTAGTGTTGGAAGCTAATTCTAATGCCATTTTGAATTTGCAGCCCTGACAACTTTCCAAAAAGTTACAGGTAATGTTATCCAAAATGCATTCCCATAGACTTAGAATGCATTTTGGCAGAGTGCTTTTGCAAGTTTTCCTGTTGCTTTTCCTAGATGCAAAACTTGTTGAAGGTCTAGTGTTGGAAGCTAATTCTAATGCCACTTTGAATTTGCAGCCCTGACAACTTTTCAAAAAGTTACAGCTAATGTTAACCAGTATGCATTCCTATAGACTTAAAAGGCATTTTGGCAGAGTGCATTGTAAGTGTTCCTGTTGCTTTTCCTTGATGCAAAACTTTTTGAAGGTGTAGTGTTGGAAGCTAATTCTAATGCCATTTTGAATTTGCAGCCCTGACAACTTTCCAAAAAGATACAGCTAATGTTAACCAAAATGCATTCCCATAGACTTAAAAGGCATTTTGGCAGAGTGCATTGTAAGTGTTCCTGTTGCTTTTCCTTGATGCAAAACTTTTTGAAGGTGTAGTGTTGGAAGCTAATTCTAATGCCATTTTGAATTTGCAGCCCTGACAACTTTCCAAAAAGTTACAGGTAATGTTATCCAAAATGCATTCCCATAGACTTAGAATGCATTTGGCAGAGTGCTTTTGCAAGTTTTCCTGTTGCTTTTCCTAGATGCAAAACTTGTTGAAGGTCTAGTGTTGGAAGCTAATTCTAATGCCACTTTGAATTTGCAGCCCTGACAACTTTTCAAAAAGTTACAGCTAATGTTAACCAGTATGCATTCCTATAGACTTAAAAGGCATTTTGGCAGAGTGCATTGTAAGTGTTCCTGTTGCTTTTCCTTGATGCAAAACTTTTGAAGGTGTAGTGTTGGAAGCTAATTCTAATGCCATTTTGAATTTGCAGCCCTGACAACTTTCCAAAAAGTTACAGCTAATGTTAACCAAATGCATTCCCATAGACTTAGAATGCATTTTGGCAGAGTGCTTTTACAAGTTTCCTGTTGCTTTTCCTTGATGCAAAACTTTTTGAAGGTGTAGTGTTGGAAGCTAATTCTAATGCCATTTTGAATTTGCAGCCCTGACAACTTTCCAAAAAGTTACAGGTAATGTTATCCAAAATGCATTCCCATAGACTTAGAATGCATTTTGGCAGAGTGCTTTTGCAAGTTTTCCTGTTGCTTTTCCTAGATGCAAAACTTGTTGAAGGTCTAGTGTTGGAAGCTAATTCTAATGCCACTTTGAATTTGCAGCCCTGACAACTTTTCAAAAAGTTACAGCTAATGTTAACCAGTATGCATTCCTATAGACTTAAAAGGCATTTTGGCAGAGTGCATTGTAAGTGTTCCTGTTGCTTTTCCTTGATGCAAAACTTTTGAAGGTGTAGTGTTGGAAGCTAATTCTAATGGCATTTTGAATTTGCAGCCCTGACAACTTTTCCAAAAAGATACAGCTAATGTTAACCAATATGCATTCCTATAGACTTAGAATGCATTTTGGCAGAGTGCATTGTAAGTTTTCCTGTTGCTTTTCCTTGATGCAAAACTTTTTGAAGGTGTAGTGTTGGAAGCTAATTCTAATGCCATTTTGAATTTGCAGCCCTGACAACTTTCCAAAAAGTTACAGGTAATGTTATGCAAAATGCATTCCCATAGACTTAGAATGCATTTTGGCAGAGTGCTTTTGCAAGTTTTCCTGTTGCTTTTCCTAGATGCAAAACTTGTTGAAGGTCTAGTGTTGGAAGCTAATTCTAATGCCACTTTTGAATTTGCAGCCCTGACAACTTTCAAAAAGTTACAGCTAATGTTAACCAGTATGCATTCCTATAGACTTAAAAGGCATTTTGGCAGAGTGCATTGTAAGTGTTCCTGTTGCTTTTCCTTGATGCAAAACTTTTTGAAGGTGTAGTGTTGGAAGCTAATTCTAATGCCATTTTGAATTTGCAGCCCTGACAACTTTCCAAAAAGTTACAGCTAATGTTATCCAAAATGCATTCCCATAGACTTAGGTTTTCAATAATTTTTATTGGAGTTTTTTCTTTTTAAACATATATCTAAGCAGGCATTAAATGGCAAATAAGTATGGGAAATTTATAATAATAATGATATGACAAAATAAAAAAGAGGATAAACGATACAAAATTGCAAAAATTTACCTTTTACAGGAATCAAAATAAAACATTTCAAAACTTCTATTCCCATCAAATTTCAATTTAGGAATAATCAGCTGTTGTTTCTCTTTAATTTTCTTTAAATTTACTCTTAAAAGTCAGAGTATTCCACTTTAATAGTGACTATGAAGGATAAGTAAAGTTAAGAAGTTTAAGATTTAGTAAACTCTTTTATAAAACAAAGGAATTCTAGTTTTGATCTTGAAACCGTTTTTTCCTTATCTTGTAATCTATTCATCCAAAATAAACATTATAAATTATAAATTATTCCAGGATTGGCAAGGTGTTTTGTTGTACAATCACTTTTCTATTGTTACCACATTAATTAGTTCCAATATATGCATATAAACTCCAATATCCATAATAATAGGATGTGTGTATTATTAAACATTAAACTAAATTGCTAATATAACCAACTAATTAATCTAATCTATTTTACACTGTTGTCCCATAAAATCTTCCAGAGCACTGAGATATAAACTTACACATGTTGTTCAGAATGTCCAGGACTGATCTTGGAGAGGTCAAATAATCCTATTTTTATTTTTGTGAGAGGGTTTGATCATCTCAAAACTCCATGAGTTTCGATTTTTTATACACAGTAGGCCAAAGACTAGCCCTCCCCAGGAAAGACTTCAAACTGCCGCATCTGATTGACCAGGATTTCTCTGCTAAAAGATTTGACTCCACTATTCTAAGAATTTCTCCAATTGTTGGAATAATTGAGGATTTCCAATTTGCAGCTAATTGATTCCTGGTTACTATAAAAATATGATTGAAAATCAGTCTCTCCTGAGGTGGCAAATCCCTGGTTCCCAAATGTAATAGTGCCATACTGGATGGGATGGATTGAAGTGACATAGGGAGCTGTTTGAGGAAGGCCTCAATATCATCTCTAAGCTCTTTAAGTTTAGGGCAATCCCAAAGAATATGACCAATGGTACCCGTCTGGTTACACCCTCTCCAACACAGGGGTGATGACTTCATATCGAATTTAGAAATTTTTTCGGGTGTCATATACCACTGCCAAATGTTTTTGAGTAGACCTTCATGATGGTTTACACAATGAGATGATTTCCTCACGGATCTAACAGTCAGTTCCCAGTCTTCCATGTCTATTTCAGAGTTAAGGTAATCCTGCCACTTATTCAATTGCCATTTAGGGGCTAGTTCTTTCATGGTCAACAATGCTCTATAAAAAATTGATGTACCTTTTAAGTGGGAACCTTCTGGTTGGATTATTTTGTTGATTTGCGGAGTTAAAGTGATTGGATTATATTGATGGTTAGTTAGGAATTTACTTATTTTAGCATATAAGGGTTTATCTGATAGTGGTATGTCATATACTGATGTTAAGTATTCAAAAGGTCTAATCCCAGAGTCCTCCAGCAAGTCCTCTATATTTGTTATACCCGCAGCAACCCAGTCATCTAGGTTTATATTCTTAATAACGGTATATAAGGCAATCAAAGGAGTATCAGATGTTATAGATAAGATGTCTCCTTTACATAATTTCATCATCTCCTTCCAAAGTCTGAGAGTGTTAGCTGTTATAGGATTTTGAATGTTCTGTTGAACCTTCCAAGCCAATCTAGATTTCATAAATAGCTTATAAGATTTGTATGGAAGTTGTTCTTCCTCTATAAAAAACCATTGTTTTGTGCTGTCTTCATTCCAGATTGATCTAGATTGGTCCAGAATGGTTGCCTTGTAATATAATTCAATGTTTGGTACACCTAGGCCTAAGTTGGAGGTATGAGATGTTAATATCTTGCTGGAGAATCTGGATTTTCTGTTCATTAAAACAAATTGATTAAGATTTTTTTGGAGTGTATTGAAGAAAGTTTGGGGGACTCTTATTGGTAGGTTCCTGAATAGGTACAGAAGCTGCGGTAAAATCATTCATCTTAAAGGCAGCAGCTCTACCTAACCAAGAATACTCCATTTTAGCAAGTGCTTCTAATTTGATTTTGAATTTTGTTAGCCAAGGGCTGTAATTTTCTCTATATAATTGAGCTAATGTAGGGGTTAATTGAATACCTAGGTATTTTATGGACTTCTCATTCCAAGAGTAGCCGCAGGATTTCTTAAGAGTTTCTTAATTTTTTGGGAGACATGGCATGGGAGGATGACTGTTTTTTTCTGATTTAATTTGTAAAAGGAAATTTGAGAGAAATTATTGAGTTCTATGTTTACATTTGGCAGTGAAACTAATGGTTTTTGAAGGTATAAGATGACATCATCTGCATATAGGCCTAATTTGGTAGTTGACCTTCCTAATTTTATACCATAAATTTGGGAGTTATCTCTTATTTTTTGGGCTAAGGGTTCTAAAGTCAAATTAAAAATTATTGGGGAGAGTGGGCAGCCCTGACGAGTACCATTTTTAATGTCGAAGGAGTGCGACATTGAACCAGATGACAGCACCTTAGCAGCAAGGTTGAGTATATAGAGCCAGGATCGCCTTGTGAAGAAAACCAGGAATGCCAAACTTAACAAGTTACCCTAGACAAGTACAACCAGTTGACCCTGTCGAACGCCTTTTCCGCATTCTAGAGAAACCAAGGAGGTAGGCGTCTGACAGCAGCCGCAATTTTGTGCACATAAAGCAAGGACCTTCGAGTTGGCCATCACTAGTAGTTTCTGCCTTTGGTAAATCCTACCTTGCCGTCCGGGTGATAAGTTGGGGCATTAAGGGCGGCCAATTATTAAGCTACTTACTCGGGCATATATTTTTGATATCGTGTGTTAATAAGGAAATTGGTTCTATAACTACTTGGTTCTGATGGGTCTTTATTCTTCCTTGGGAATAGTTATGATTAATGCTGATAATGATTCTTTGACGGGGAAAATATCTTTGGTTACATACTTCATTACAAATATTTGTAACGAGGCTCTTGATAATATACTTATAAATTCTTAAAGTAATCATTTAATAAAAACCATCGGCGCCAGGGGCTTTATCTCTTTTAGAGAGCTATGGCAGATTCAATTCCTGTTGACAGAAAGGAACTGCCAAAGATTTTTTGCCTCAGATCGACAATGAGGTAGATTAACTTTATCTAAGTAATCATCTATTTCTTTTCGGTCGATGGGATATAAGTGTCTGGGTCCTTTTCTTAAATTATAAAGGTCTTCCATAATAGGTGGCTAGCTGCGATCCTTCTTCCACTATGTCTTTGGATGGTGTGGCTTCCTATCTTAGTTTTGGGGTGTTTAATTTTAACTAGTTTTTGCATAAACTCTTTTCCCTTTGATTTTTCTTGCCATTGCGTTTACCTGCTCTGTTTATTATCATAGTCACCACTTTTCCTTGAGTATTGTCTGGCATTTGTCGTATTGGTAATACATGTTATCTGCAGTCCTGTCTGTCTCCTCTAATTTCCTTGAATAACGGTCTGTCTTTTTATGGAGAAAATTATATCCTTCTTCTACGGGATTCATTTCTACTTAAAAGGCAGGTTAGTTTTTTCCCTTATCTTTTTTCTTGCGGATGGCACCTCTGTTTCATTTATGACTCCTCTAAATAAAAGCCTTGGTGTGCATTCCAGAGAGTTGTTTGGGAAACTTCTTGGTATCATTAGCTCAAATATTCTATTAATTCTTTTTTTTAATAAGGCGAAAGCTGTGCTCAGAATAAAATAAATTTGTTTCATTTCCAAATATTTGGTTGCTAGAGCGTTGAATTTGTGAATGTTGAATTTTAACACTAAATGGGAGAATATCTGACCAACTCTGCGGGTTTATCTCAATTTACTGGAGACCAGTGGTATGGGAAACCTGTCAGTCAAACAATAATCCAATGCGAGGTGACAGGATTTATTGGAATCCGCCGTGAGTAGTAGTGAATTGTTTCTCTTTAGGGTGTATTACCATCTCGCAAGTATCGAATGCTCCAAATTTGGATCAGAGCTGTTTCAGAATAGAGTTGAGTTCTTCCTAGTTTTGGAGGTGCAGTCAGACTGAGGTCTTCAACTACTGAATTCAGATCTCCTGATATAAATAAGTTAACCTTTAGTTAAAGTTGGATATTTTCTAAATTTTTTGTTGAGAAATTTCATTTGATGGGAGTTAAGTTTTGGCAGTGTATTAGTTCACAATGTAAATCTTGGCATTAATTGTACAGTAATCATCACCATTCTTCCATCTTCACTAGCAAAAGTTTCCCCCTAACCCACTAGCCCCAGTGATATCTCTGACAGCTATGCATACCCAGCTTTCTTCTTCTTATTTTTCTAAAGTGGAATGGTATATATTTAGAAATTGAGAATTTTTAAGTTTCCCTGCCTGCAAGTTTTATTTAAATGTGTCTCTTGTAAACAAATAATGTTCGCATTTTCTCTTTACAACTTTTTGTAGTAGATACCTCTTTCTATAAGATTTAACCCTCTCACGTTAATCCGAAAGAAGTTTACAATTCCTGAAACATGTTTATTCTAATAACAGTGATATTTGTAAACAAACCAAACCAATATATTAACCTCACCCAAGTCAGTCCGGGGACATCATTTTGACATTCGCACATCTCAGCTCTGATTGGAGAAAAAAAAAAGCGTTAATCTCTCTC
>NC_054374.1:54957855-54974561 GCF_017654675.1 Xenopus laevis | reverse complement strand
CATAGATTTATAACTAGTTGGTTGAGACATCAAGGAAAAGCAACAAGGAACACTATTAGCAATGCACTCTGCCAAATGCCTTTTAAAGTCTATATGGAATTCATTTTGGGTTAACATTAGCTGTAATGCTTTTTTGGAAGTTGTCAGGGCTTGCAAATCAAAAATGATTAGAATTAGCTTCCAACACTTGACCTTCAACAAGTTTTGCATCTAGGCAACGAGACAACAGGAAAACTTGCCCAAAAAGCACTCTGCAGAATGCATTCTAAGTCTATGGGAAGTGCATTTGTGGAAAATATAACAAATTACCTGTAACTTTTTTGGAAAGTTGTCAGGGAGCTGCAAATTACCAAAAAAATGGCATTTAAGAATTAGCTATCCAACACTACACTCAAAAAAGTTTTTGACATCACGGCGAAGCAAACAGGAACAGTCTTACAATGCACTCTGCCAAAAAAATGGGTGCACCTTTTAGTCTATAAGAATTGAATACAGGTTAACAGATTAGCTGTACTTTTTGGAAAAGTTGTCAGGCTAAGCCATAATTCAAAATGGCATTAGTAATTAGCTTCGCAAACATCTTGACCTTCAACAAGTTATACAATCTGGAAAAGCACACAGGAAAACTTGCAAAAGCACTCTGCCAGAATGCATTACTAAGTATCTATGGGAAATGAAATTTTGGATAACATTAACCTGTAACTATTTATTTTGGAAAGTTGTCAGGCTGCAAAATTTCCAAAATGGCATTAGAATAAGCTTCGAACACTATAACCTTCAACAAGTTAGCAATCTTAGGAAAAGCAACCAGGAAATTGCAAAAGCACTCTGCCAAAATGCATTCCTGACAGCTACCTATGGGAAATGCATTTGGATAACATTACCTGTCACTTTGGAAAGTTGTCAGGGCTGGAAATTCAAAATGGCAGTTAAGAATTAACTTCCCCAACCATACGTACAACCTTCAAAAAGTTTTGCATAAGAAAGCAACAGAACACTTAAATGCACTCTGCCAAATGCCCTTTTAAGTCTATAAGGAATAAATACTTTGGTTAACATTAGCTGTAAACTTTTGAAAAGTTGTACAGGGCTGCAAATTCAAAGTGGCACTTAGTAATTAGCCTTGTCCAAACACTACAAACCTTCAACAAGTGTATTTGCATCTAGGAAACAGCACAGGATACAACTTGCAAAATGCATCTGGCCAAAATGCATTCTAAAAGTTTATGGAATGCATTGTGATAACATTAACATGTAACTTTTTTGTAAACGTTGTCACCGGCTTGCAAATTCAAAATGGCATTAGAAATTAGCTTCGCAACACTAACAGGCTTCAAAAACGTTTTGCAATCAGGAAAAGCAAACAGAACACTCCGAACTACCAATAGGCAACTCTGCAAAATTCCTTTTAAGTCTATAAAGGAATGAATACTGAGACATTAAGCTGTAACTTTATGTGAAAAAGTTGCCAGGGCTTGCAAATTCAAAGTGGGCATTTAGAATTAGCTGCCAACACTAGACCTTCAACAAGTTTCTGCATCTGGTAAGGAAAGCAACAGGAAAAACTTTGCAAAAGCCAACTCTGCCAAAAAGCATTTCTAAAAGTCTATGGGAAGTTGCAATTTTAGGATAACATTACCTGCTAACTTTTTTGATAAAAGTTGTCACGGCTTGTCAAAGGTTCAAAAATGGCGATTAGAATATAGCTTCCAACACTACAGCTTCAAAAAAGTTTCTGCATCAAGGAAAAATGCAACAGGAAAACACTTTAACAATGGCACTCTGCAAAATTCCTTTTAAGGGATTCTATAAGAATGAATACTTGAGTTAACATTAGCTGTAACTTTTTGAAAAGTTGTCCAAGGGCTGCAAATTCCAAGTTGCATTAGAATCTAGAGTTACCAACACTTGAACCTTCAACAAGTTTTGCATCTAGGAAAAGCAACAGGAAAATCTTTGCAAAAGCACTCTGCAGAATCGCATTCTAAGTCTATGGTAGCATGCATTTATTGGAATAACATTACCTGTAACCTTTTTTGGGAAAAAGTTGGTCAAGGGCTGCAAATTCAAAATGGCATTAGAATTAGCTTGCCAACACTACAACCTGTCAGACAAGTTTTTGCATCATGGAAAAAGCAACAGGAACACTTACAATGCAAACTGTAGAATAATAATGATACCGAAATAAAAGAAAAGAAGATAAGAATTTAAAGAAAAAAAAGGAAGATATTAGGGTACCTTGAATTATTATGTGCTATTTTTTTTATGAAGTTGTTAATGACAAGTGCGAAAATTTTTATATGAGGTTAAGATGGAGTTCTGCAAAATGCTTTTAAGATCTATAGAGAGAGTGAATGACTGGTTAAGTTATAGCTGTAAACTTTGTGTAGAAAAAGTTGCTGCAGGAGCTGCAAATTTGTCTAAGGGAGTGGCATATTTGTTAGAAAGATTAGCTTTCGCAACACTTCACCTTCAACAAGTTTTATGCATTGACTAGGAAAAAGCAAACAGAAAACTTGCAAAACAGCACGTTCTGCCAAAGATGCATTTCTAACGTCAATATGGGAATGAACATTTAGGATAACATATACCAGTGTACTTTTTGGAAAGTTGTCAGAGCTGGAAATTCCAAAAAATGGCATTGAATTTAGCTTCCAACGACTACATAACCTATTCAAAAAGTGGTTTGCATGCAAGAAAAAGCAGGGAAAACAGGAACACTTACAATGCACTCCGCCAAAATGCCTTTTAAGTCTATAGGAATGCATACTCGGTTAACAATTAGCTGTAAGGTTTTTGAAAAAGTTGTCAGGGCTGCAAATTCAACAGTGGCATTAGAATTAGGCTTCCAACACTAGACCTTCAGCAAGGTTTGCATCTAGGAAAAGCAACAGAAAACATTGCAAAACACTCTGCCAAAATGCATTCTAAGTCTAAGGGAATGCATTTTTGGATAACATTACCTGTAACTTTTTGAAAGTTGTCAAGGGCTGCAAATTAAAAGTGGCATTAGAATTAGCTTCCAACACTACACTTCAAAAAGTTTTGCATCAAGGAAAAGCAACAGGAACCTTACAATGGCCACTCTGCCAAAATGCCTTTTAAGTCTATAGGGATGCAATACTGGTTAACATTAGCTGTAACTTTTTGGAAAGTTGTCAGGGCTGCAAATTCAAAAGTGCCATTAGAATTTAGCTTCCAACACTAGACCTTCAACAAGTTTTGCATCTAGGAAAGCAACAGGAAAACTTACAATGCACTCTGCCAAAATGCCTTTAAGTCTATAGGAATGCATTACTGGTTAACATTAGCTGTAACTTTTTGGAAAGTTGTCAGGGCTGCAAATTCAAAGTGGCATTAGAATTAGCTTCCAACACTAGACCTTCAACAAGTTTTTGCATCTAGGAAAAGCACAGGAAAACTTGCAAAAGCACTCTGCCAAAATGCATTCTAAGTCTATGGGAATGCATTTTGGATAACATTACCTTTAACTTTTTGGAAAGTTGTCAAGGCTGCAAATTAAAAGTGGCATTAGAAATTAGCTTCCAACACTACACCTTCAACAAGTTTTGCATCAAGGAAAAGCAACAGGAAAACTTGTAAAAGCACTCTGCCAAAATGCATTCTAAGTCTAATGGGAATGCATTTTGGTTAACATTAGCTGTATCTTTTTGGAAAGTTGTCAGAGCTGAAAATTCAAAATGGCATTAGAATTAGCTTCCAACACTAGAGCCCTTCAACAAGTTTTGCATCTAGGAAAAGCAACAGGAAAACTTGCAAAGCACTCTGCCAAAATGCATTCTAAGTCTATAGGGAATGCATTTTGGTTAACATTACCTGTAACTTTTTTGAAAAGTTGTCAGGGCTGCAAATTAAAAGTGGCATTAGAATTAGCTTCCAACACTACACCTTCAAAAAAGTTTTGCATCTAGGAAAAGCAACAGGAAAACTTGCAAAAGCACTCTGCCAAAATGCATTCTAAGTCTATGGGGAATGCATTTTGGATAACATTACCTGTAACTTTTTGGAAAGTTGTCAGGCTGCAAATTCAAAATGGCATTAGAATTAGCTTCCAACACTACAGCTTCAAAAAGTTTTGCATCAGGAAAAGCAACAGGAAAACTTGTAAAAGCACTCTGCCAAAATGCCTTCTAAGTCTATGGAATGCATTTTGTTAACATTAGCTGTAACTTTTTGGAAAGTTGTCAGGGCTGCAAATTCAAAATGGCATTAGAATTAGCTTCCAACACTAGACCTTCAACAAGTTTTGCATCTAGGAAAAGCAACAGGAAAACTTGCAAAAGCACTCTGCCAAAATGCATTCTAAGTCTATGGGAATGCATTTTGGATAACATTACCTGTAACTTTTTGGAAAGTTGTCAGGGCTGCAAATTCAAAGTGGCATTAGAATTAGCTTCCAACACTACACTTCAAAAAGTTTTGCATCACGGAAAAGCAACAGGAACACTTACAATGCACTCTGCCAAAATGCCTTTTAAGTCTATAAGAATGAATACTGGTTAACATTAGCTGTAACTTTTTGAAAAGTTGTCAGGGCTGCAAATTAAAAGTGCCATTAGAATTAGCATCCAACACTACACCTTCAAAAAGTTTTGCATCAAGGAAAAGCAACAGGAACACTTACAATGCACTCTGCCAAAATGCCTTTTAAGTCTATAAGAATGAATACTGGTTAACATTAGCTGTAACTTTTTGAAAAGTTGTCAGGGCTGCAAATTCAAAGTGGCATTAGAATTAGCTTCCAACACTAGACCTTCAACAAGTTTTGCATCTAGGAAAAGCAACAGGAAAACTTGCAAAAGCACTCTGCCAAAATGCATTCTAAGTCTATGGGAATGCATTTTGGATAACATTACCTGTAACTTTTTGGAAAGTTGTCAGGGCTGCAAATTCAAAATGGCATTAGAATTAGCTTCCAACACCACACCTTCAAAAGTTTTGCATCAAGGAAAAGCAACAGGAACACTTACAATGCACTCTGCCAAAATGCCTTTTAAGTCTATAGGAATGAATACTGGTTAACATTAGCTGTAACTTTTTTGAAAAGTTGTCAGGGCTGCAAATTCAAAGTGGCATTAGAATTAGCTTCCAACACTAGACCTTCAACAAGTTTTGCATCTAGGAAAAGCAACAGGAAAACTTGCAAAAGCACTCTGCCAGAATGCATTCTAAGTCTATGGGAAGAGGCGTGGCCTGGCGCGAAGCTGAATGGCTGCCTGAGGCTGTAGCTCTCTGCTGAAAACACCCAGAAAAGCTACTAAAAGCAATCCAGGAAGCCCCTTCTTGTGCTAAAAGGTGGGTGAAACGTCTCCTGAACGTATGGAGTGGAAAAGGGTGTCACATAAGAAGAAATATAGCTCTCCTATCCCTCGAAAGCTTTCAGAGTTTTATGGGGAGGAAAACCAAGATGGCGACCGTCATTATCAGCCACGAGGTAGGCATGAAACGGACTACCTTACTCCCCCACCACTAGCTCAGAGGAATAGATTTAGCCCTCTCTACACTCCTCATCGCAGGGGTGACCCAGCGGACCCTGCTGAGGAAGAAAGCGAGGAGGATAACCCAAAGGAAAGCCCTAAAGACACCAGGGATCGTAGCCCTCTGAAATCCCTGAAGGCCCAGCCTGTATCATCACGACAGGATGATCAGAGATCCCAGGTAGGACAGACTTCACAGTCCTTACCCCACCCATCCATTCATCCACCTCCAGCAAACGTTACTCTAGACCCCCTGACGTCATTCCCAGCTACTGAGCAGACAATGACGCAGAAATTTTTTAAGGACTTCATGGTGTCCTTTAGCGGTGTCATGAAGGATAACATGGCGGAGATCAGGGGGGATATGCAATCTCTGGTGAAACAAATGTCAAACTTTGCAAGTGAAACAGACCAGAGAATCTCCAAGTTGGAGAATAGGATTGCAGAAATGACAACGGCACATAACGAATTAGTTGATGCCCACAAGGAGCTTATGAACGAGAATAGATGGATGAAGGAGAAGATAGCTGACGGGGAGGACAGGAATAGGAGGAATAATGTTAAAATCAGAGGGGTCCCTGAAACTGTTTCATAATGATGAGCTTAAGGGATATGTAATGGATATTCTGAAATCTACCTTCCCTGCGTTGACTGAGAGTGAAATGACTGTAGACAGGGCTCACAGGTTGCCCAAACCTAGCCATATTGCTAAACATCTGCCCAGAGACGTGATTACAAGAATCCACTTTTTCCATGTGAAGGAAATGCTACTAGCCGCCACAAGAGGAGGGAAAAATCTCCCAGATCCATATCGGGATCTGGCATTATACCAGGATCTATCTCAGACCACTTTACAAGCAAGACGAGAGTATTCGCAGATTACTGCCACTCTAAGGCATAATAACATTCAATATTCCTGGGGATTTCCACCAAAACTGATAATACAGGATCAAGGAGTGTCCTATGTTGTTAGAAGCGTGAAGGAGGGACATGAGCTGCTCTCAAAGTGGAACATTCCAATCTTTGTCCCCAGAGATCTAAAAAAGGACAAACCCATTTACCATCCAACCCCATACAAACAACAACCAATGGACACCACCCAACCACCATCTGAGGAAGATAAGTCAGCAGAAGCTCCTGGTGGTACCTGAACTGCTGGGTGCCCAGCCATAAACTCTTCCCCCATTTCTGACTTTCCCCCTCGGGTTTTGTCACCTTCCCTTAGGAGAAAAGTCCAACTGGAAGTCCACAACGGTGGACCCTGACCTGATAGGTCATTTGAACTGAACAGTAATTTGAAGTTTACTTTTCATATTTTTGAAACTGTTTTTCTTCTTTTTCTTTTTCTCTTTTTTTCTTCTCACTGGACTGAGAACTAATTTTTCATCAAGTGGTAGTTACAATAGGTAGAACCGGATGCCATTTTGTACGCCACTTTTTTTCTTGTTAATTCATTGTTCCTTTAAGTTTTTCAGGCTGTTGTCCCAACTAACCTTTTTTTCTCCAATCAGAGCTGAGATGTGCGAATGTCAAAATGATGTCCCCGGACTGACTTGGGTGAGGTTAATATATTGGTTTGGTTTGTTTACAATATCACTGTATAGATAAACATGTTCAGGAATGTAAACTTCTTTCGATTAACGTGAGAGGGTTAAATTCTTATAGAAAGAGGTATCTACTACAAAAGTTGGTAAAAGAAGAAAATGCTGACATTATTTGTTTACAAGAGACACATTTAAATAAAATTGCAGCAGGGAAACTTAAAATTCATCAATTTTCTAAAATATACCATTCCACTTTAAAAAATAAGAAGAAGAAAGCTGGGGTATGCATAGCTGTCAGAGATACACTGGGGCTAGTGGTAGGGGAAACTTTTGCTAGTGAAGATGGAAGAATGGTGATGATTACTGGTACAATTAATGCCCAAGATTTTACATTTGTGAACCTATACACTCCAAACTCCCATCAAATGAAATTTCTCAACAAAAAATTTAGAAAAATATCCACCTTTACTAAAGGTTACTTATTTATATCAGGAGATCTGAATTCAGTAGTTGACCCTCAGTCTGACTGCACCTCCAAAACTAGGAAAACTCACTCTATTCTGAAACCAGCTCTGATCCAATTTGAGCTATTCGATACTTGGAGATGTATACACCCTAAAGAGAAACAATTCACTTACTACTCACCGATCCATAAGTCCTTCACTCGCATTGATTATTGTTTGACTGACAGGTTTTCCCTACCACTGGTCTCCAGTATTGAGATAAACCCCAGAAGTTGGTCAGATCATTCTCCCATTAGTGTTAAAATTCAACTTCAAAATTCACCTCTACAACCAAATATTTGGAAATTGAACAATTTTATTTTAAATTCTGAGCACACTTTCCCCCTTATTAAAAAAGAATTAATAGAATATTTTGAGCTTAATGATACCAAAGAAGTTTCCAAAACAACTCTCTGGAATGCACACAAAGCTTTTATTAGAGGAGTCATAATGAAACAGAGTGCCATCCGCAAAAAAAAGATAAGGGAAAAAACTAACCTCCTTTTAAGTAAAATGAAATCCCTAGAGAAGGATATATTTCTCAATAAAAAGACAGACCTTATTCAAAAATTAGAGGAGACCAGACAGGAACTGGCAGATAACATGTATTACCAATACGACAAATGGCAGACAATACTCAAGGAAAATTGGTACTATGATAATAACAGAGCAGGTAAAGCAATGGCCAGAAAAATCAAAGGGAAAAGAGTTTATCAAAGAATAGTTAAAATTAAACACCCCAAAACTAAGATAGAAGCACACCATCCCAAAGACATAGTGGACGCACTAGCCACCTATTATGAAGACCTTTATAATTTAGAAAAGGACCCAGACACTTATATCCATCGACCCAAGAAATAGATGATTACTTAGATAAAGTTAATCTACCCTCATTGTCTGATCTTGAGCAAAAATCTTTGGCAGTTCCTTTCTGTCAACAGGAAATTGAATCTGCCATTAGCTCTCTTAAAAGAGATAAAGCCCCTGGACCCGATGGTTTTATTAATGATTACTTTAAGAAATTTATAAGTATATTATCAAAGCCTCTTACAAATATGTTTAATGAAGTAGTAACCAAAGATATTTTCCCCAAAGAATCATTATCAGCATTAATCATAACTATTCCCAAGGAAGATAAAGACCCATCAGACCCAAGTAGTTATAGACCAATTTCCTTATTAAACACAGATATCAAAATATATGCCCGAGTAATAGCTAATAGATTAGCCCCCTTAATGCCCCAACTTATTCACCCGGACCAGGTAGGATTTACCAAAGGCAGAACTACTAGTGATGGCACTCGAAAGGTCCTTGCTTTAGTGCACAAAATTGGGCTCTGTCAGACGCCTACCCTCCTTGTTTCTCTAGATGCGGAAAAGGCGTTCGACAGGGTCAACTGGTTGTACTTGTCTAGGGTACTTGTTAAGTTTGGCATTCCTGGTTTTCTTCACAAGGCGATCCTGGCTCTATATACTCAACCTTCTGCTAAGGTGCTGTCATCTGGTTCAATGTCGCACTCCTTCGACATTAAAAATGGTACTCGTCAGGGCTGCCCACTCTCCCCAATAATTTTTAATTTGACTTTAGAACCCTTAGCCCAAAAAATAAGAGATAACTCCCAAATTTATGGTATAAAATTAGGAAGGTCAACTACCAAATTAGGCCTATATGCAGATGATGTCATCTTATACCTTCAAAAACCATTAGTTTCACTGCCAAATGTAAACATAGAACTCAATAATTTCTCTCAAATTTCCTTTTACAAATTAAATCAGAAAAAAACAGTCATCCTCCCATGCCATGTCTCCCAAAAAATTAAAGAAACTCTTAAGAAATCCTGCGGCTACTCTTGGAATGAGAAGTCCATAAAATACCTAGGTATTCAATTAACCCCTACATTAGCTCAATTATATAGAGAAAATTACAGCCCTTGGCTAACAAAATTCAAAATCAAATTAGAAGCACTTGCTAAAATGGAGTATTCTTGGTTAGGTAGAGCTGCTGCCTTTAAGATGATGATTTTACCGCAGCTTCTGTACCTATTCAGGAACCTACCAATAAGAGTCCCCCAAACTTTCTTCAATACACTCCAAAAAAATCTTAATCAATTTGTTTTAATGAACAGAAAATCCAGATTCTCCAGCAAGATATTAACATCTCATACCTCCAACTTAGGCCTAGGTGTACCAAACATTGAATTATATTACAAGGCAACCATTCTGGACCAATCTAGATCAATCTGGAATGAAGACAGCACAAAACAATGGTTTTTTATAGAGGAAGAACAACTTCCATACAAATCTTATAAGCTATTTATGAAATCTAGATTGGCTTGGAAGGTTCAACAGAACATTCAAAATCCTATAACAGCTAACACTCTCAGACTTTGGAAGGAGATGATGAAATTATGTAAAGGAGACATCTTATCTATAACATCTGATACTCCTTTGATTGCCTTATATACCGTTATTAAGAATATAAACCTAGATGACTGGGTTGCTGCGGGTATAACAAATATAGAGGACTTGCTGGAGGACTCTGGGATTAGACCTTTTGAATACTTAACATCAGTATATGACATACCACTATCAGATAAACCCTTATATGCTAAAATAAGTAAATTCCTAACTAACCATCAATATAATCCAATCACTTTAACTCCGCAAATCAACAAAATAATCCAACCAGAAGGTTCCCACTTAAAAGGTACATCAATTTTTTATAGAGCATTGTTGACCATGAAAGAACTAGCCCCTAAATGGCAATTGAATAAGTGGCAGGATTACCTTAACTCTGAAATAGACATGGAAGACTGGGAACTGACTGTTAGATCCGTGAGGAAATCATCTCATTGTGTAAACCATCATGAAGGTCTACTCAAAAACATTTGGCAGTGGTATATGACACCCGAAAAAATTTCTAAATTCGATATGAAGTCATCACCCCTGTGTTGGAGAGGGTGTAACCAGACGGGTACCATTGGTCATATTCTTTGGGATTGCCCTAAACTTAAAGAGCTTAGAGATGATATTGAGGCCTTCCTCAAACAGCTCCCTATGTCACTTCAATCCATCCCATCCAGTATGGCACTATTACATTTGGGAACCAGGGATTTGCCACCTCAGGAGAGACTGATTTTCAATCATATTTTTATAGTAACCAGGAATCAATTAGCTGCAAATTGGAAATCCTCAATTATTCCAACAATTGGAGAAATTCTTAGAATAGTGGAGTCAAATCTTTTAGCAGAGAAATCCTGGTCAATCAGATGCGGCAGTTTGAAGTCTTTCCTGGGGAGGGCTAGTCTTTGGCCTACTGTGTATAAAAAATCGAAACTCATGGAGTTTTGAGATGATCAAACCCTCTCACAAAAATAAAAATAGGATTATTTGACCTCTCCAAGATCAGTCCTGGACATTCTGAACAACATGTGTAAGTTTATATCTCAGTGCTCTGGAAGATTTTATGGGACAACAGTGTAAAATCGATTAGATTAATTAGTTGGTTATATTAGCAATTTAGTTTAATGTTTAATAATACACACATCCTATTATTATGGATATTGGAGTTTATATGCATATATTGGAACTAATTAATGTGGTAACAATAGAAAAGTGATTGTACAACAAAACACCTTGCCAATCCTGGAATAATTTATAATTTATAATGTTTATTTTGGATGAATAGATTACAAGATAAGGAAAAAACGGTTTCAAGATCAAAACTAGAATTCCTTTGTTTTATAAAAGAGTTTACTAAATCTTAAACTTCTTAACTTTACTTATCCTTCATAGTCACTATTAAAGTGGAATACTCTGACTTTTAAGAGTAAATTTAAAGAAAATTAAAGAGAAACAACAGCTGATTATTCCTAAATTGAAATTTGATGGGAATAGAAGTTTTGAAATGTTTTATTTTGATTCCTGTAAAAGGTAAATTTTTGCAATTTTGTATCGTTTATCCTCTTTTTTATTTTGTCATATCATTATTATTATAAATTTCCCATACTTATTTGCCATTTAATGCCTGCTTAGATATATGTTTAAAAAGAAAAAACTCCAATAAAAATTATTGAAAACCTAAGTCTATGGGAATGCATTTTGGTTAACATTAGCTGTATCTTTTTGGAAAGTTGTCAGGGCTGCAAAATTCAAAATGGCATTAGAATTAGCTTCCAACACTACACCTTCAACAAGTTTTGCATCTAGGAAAAGCAACAGGAAAACTTACAATGCACTCTGCCAAAATGCCTTTTAAGTCTATAGGAATGCATACTGGTTAACATTAGCTGTAACTTTTTGAAAAGTTGTCAGGGCTGCAAATTCAAAGTGTTATTAGAATTAGCTTCCAACACTAGACCTTCAACAAGTTTTGCATCTAGGAAAAGCAACAGGAAAACTTGCAAAAGGCACAGTGCCAAAATGCATTCTAAGTCTATGGGAATGCATTTTGGATAACATTACCTTTAACTTTTTGGAAAGTTGTCAAGGCTGCAAATTAAAAGTGGCATTAGAATTAGCTTCCAACACTACACCTTCAAAAAGTTTTGCATCAAGGAAAAGCAACAGGAAAACTTGTAAAAGCACTCTGCCAAAATGCATTCTAAGTCTATGGGAATGCATTTTGGTTAACATTAGCTGTATCTTTTTGGAAAGTTGTCAGGGCTGCAAAATTCAAAATGGCATTAGAATTAGCTTCCAACACTACACCTTCAAAAAGTTTTGCATCAAGGAAAAGCAACAGGAACACTTACAAATGCACTCTGCCAAAATGCCTTCTAGTCTATAGGAATGCATTTGGTTAACATTAGCTGTAACTTTTTGAAAAGTTGTCAGGGCTGCAAATTCAAAGTGTTATTAGAATTAGCTTCCAACACTAGACCTTCAACAAGTTTTGCATCTAGGAAAAGCAATAGGAAAACTTGCAAAAGCACTCTGCCAAAATGCATTCTAAGTCTATGGGAATGCATTTTGGATAACATTACCTTTAACTTTTTGGAAAGTTGTCAAGGCTGCAAATTAAAAGTGGCATTAGAATTAGCTTCCAACACTACACCTTCAAAAAGTTTTGCATCAAGGAAAAGCAACAGGAAAACTTGTAAAAGCACTCTGCCAAAATGCATTCTAAGTCTATGGGAATGCATTTTGGTTAACATTAGCTGTATCTTTTTGGAAAGTCGTCAGAGCTGAAAATTCAAAATGGCATTAGAATTAGCTTCCAACACTAGACCTTCAACAAGTTTTGCATCTAGGAAAAGCAACAGGAAAACTTACAATGCACTCTGCCAAAATGCCTTTTAAGTCTATAGGAATGCATACTGGTTAACATTAGCTGTAACTTTTTGAAAAGTTGTCAGGGCTGCAAATTCAAAGTGTTATTAGAATTAGCTTCCAACACTAGACCTTCAAAAAGTTTTGCATCAAGGAAAAGCAACAGGAAAACCTTTAAAGCACTCTGCCAAAATGCATTCTAAGTCTATGGGAATGCATTTTGATTAACATTAGCTGTAACTTTTTGAAAAGTTGTCAGGGCTGCAAATTCAAAGTGGCATTAGAATTAGCTTCCAACACTAGACCTTCAACAAGTTTTGCATCTAGGAAAAGCAACAGGAAAACTTGCAAAAGCACTCTGCCAAAATGCATTCTAAGTCTATGGGAATGCATTTTGGATAACATTACCTGTAACTTTTGGAAAGTTGTCAGGGCTGCAAATTAAAAGTGGCATTAGAATTAGCTTCCAACACTACACCTTCAAAAAGTTTTGCATCAAGGAAAAGCAACAGGAAAACTTCTAAAAGCACTCTGCCAAAATGCATTCTAAGTCTATGGGAATGCATTTTGGTTAACATTAGCTGTATCTTTTTGGAAAGTTGTCAGGGCTGCAAATTCAAAATGGCATTAGAATTAGCTTCCAACACTAGACCTTCAACAAGTTTTGCATCTAGGAAAAGCAACAGGAAAACTTACAATGCACTCTGCCAAAATGCCTTTCTAAGTCTATGGGAAAGCATTTTGGTTAACATTAGCTGTAACTTTTTGGAAAAGTTGTCAGGGCTGCAAATTCAAAAGTGGCATTAGAATTAGCTTCCAACACTAGACCTTCAACAAGTTTTGCATCTAGGAAAAGCAACAGGAAAACTTGCAAAAGCACTCTGCCAAAATGCATTCTAAGTCTATGGGAATGCATTTTGGATAACATTACCTTTAACTTTTTGGAAAGTTGTCAAGGCTGCAAATTCAAAAGTGGCATTAGAATTAGCTTCCAACACTACACCTTCAAAAAGTTTTGCATCAAGGAAAAGCAACAGGAAAACTTGTACAATGCACTCTGCCAAAATGCCTTCTAAGTCTATGGGAATGCATTTTGGTTAACATTAGCTGTATCTTTTTGGAAAGTTGTCAGGGGCTGCAAATTCAAAAGTGCATTAGAATTAGCTTCCAACACTACACCTTCAACAAGTTTTGCATCAGGAAAAGCAACAGGAAACTTACAATGCACTCTGCCAAAATGCCTTTTAAGATCTATAGGAATGCATACTGGTTAACATTAGCTGTAAACTTTTTGAAAAGTTGTCAGGGCTGCAAATTCAAAGTGGCATTAGAATTAGCTTCAACACTAGACCTTCAACAAGTTTTTGCATCTAGGAAAAGCAACAGGAAAACTGGCAAAAGCACTCTGCCAAAATGGCATTCTAAGTCTATGGGAATGCATTTTGGATACATTAGCTGTAACTTTTTGAAAGTTGTCAGGGCTGCAAATTCAAAGATGGCATTAGGAATGAGCTTCCAACACGTACACCTTCAAAAGTTTGTGCATCAAGGAAATAAGCAACAGGACAACTTACAATGCACTCTGCCAAAATGCCTTTTTAAGTCTATGGAATGCATTTTGAGTTAACATTAGCTGTAACTTTTTGAAAAGTTGTCAGGGCTGCAAATTCAAAGTGTTATTAGAATTAGCTTCCAACACTACACCTTCAAAAGTTTTGCATCAAGGAAAAGCAACAGGAAAACTTTAAAAGCACTCTGCCAAAATGCATTCTAAGTCTATGGGAATGCATTTTGGATTAACATTAGCTGTAACTTTTTGGAAAGTTGTCAGAGCTGCAAATTCAAAAATGGCATTAGAATTAGCTTCCAACACTACACCTTCAAAAAGTTTTGCATCAAGGAAAAGCAACAGGAAAACTTACAATGCACTCTGCCAAAATGCCTTTTAAGTCTATAGGAATGCATTCTGGTTAACATTAGCTGTAACTTTTTGAAAAGTTGTCAGGGCTGCAAATTCAAATGGCATTAGAATTAGCTTCCAACACTAGGACCTTCAACAAGTTTTGCATCTAGGAAAAGCAACAGGAAAACTTGCAAAAGCACTCTGCCAAAATGCATTCTAAGTCTATGGGAATGCATTTTGGATAACATTACCTGTAACTTTTTGGAAAGTTGTCAGGCTGCAAATTAAAAGTGGCATTAGAATTAGCTTCCAACACTACACCTTCAAAAAGTTTTGCATCAAGGAAAAGCAACAGGAAACTTGTAAAAGCACTCTGCCAAAATGCATTCTAAGTCTATGGGAATGCATTTTGGTTAACATTAGCTGTATCTTTTTGGAAAGTTGTCAGGGCTGCAAATTCAAAATGCATTAGAATTAGCTTCCAACACTAGACCTTCAACAAGTTTTGCATCTAGGAAAAGCAACAGGAAAACTTGCAAAAGCACTCTGCCAAAATGCATTCTAAGTCTATGGGAATGCATTTTGGTTAACATTAGCCTGTATCTTTTTGGAAAGTTGTCAGGGCTGCAAATTCAAATGGCATTAGAATTAGCTTCCAACACTACACCTTCAAAAAGTTTTGCATCTAGGAAAAGCAACAGGAACACTTACAATGCACTCTGCCAAAATGCCTTTTAAGTCTATAGGAATGCATACTGGTTAACATTAGCTGTAACTTTTGAAAAGTTGTCAGGGCTGCAAATTCAAAGTGCATTAGAATTAGCTTCCAACACTACACCTTCAACAAGTTTTGCATCAAGGAAAAGCAACAGGAAAACTTACCAGATGCATCTGCCAAAATTGCCATTTTAAGTCTATAGGAATGCATACTGGTTAACATTAGCTGTAACTTTTTGGAAAAGTTGTCAGGGCTGCAAATTCAAAGTGGCATTAGAATTAGCTTCCAACACTAGACCTTCAACAAGTTTTGCATCTAGGAAAAGCAACAGGAAAAACTGGCAAAAGCACTCTGCCAAAATGCATTCTAAGTCTATGGGAATGCATTTTGATAACATTACCTGTAACTTTTTGGAAAGTTGTCAGGGCTGCAAATTCAAAATGGCATTAGAATTAGCTTCCAACACTACACCTTCAAAAAGTTTTGCATCAAGGAAAAGCAACAGGAACACTTACAATGCACTCTGCCAAAATGCCTTTTAAGTCTATAGGAATGCATACTGGTTAACATTAGCTGTAACTTTTTGAAAAGTTGTCAGGGCTGCAAATTCAAAGTGGTATTAGAATTAGCTTCCAACACTAGACCTTCAACAAGTTTTGCATCTAGGAAAGCAACAGGAAAACTTGCAAAAGCACTCTGCCAAAATGCATTCTAAGTCTATGGGAATGCATTCTTGGATAACATTACTGTAACTTTTTGGAAAGTTGTCAGGGCTGCAAATTCAAAATGGCATTAGAATTAGCTTCCAACACTACACCTTCAAAAAGTTTTTGCATCAAGGAAAAGCACAGGAAAACTTGTAAAAGCACTCTTGCCAAATGCATTCTAAGTCTATGGGAATGCATTTTGGTAACATTACCTGTATCTTTTTGGAAAGTTGTCAGGCTGCAAATTCAAAATGGCATTAGAATTAGCTTCCAACACTACACTTCAAAAAGTTTTGCATCAAGGAAAAGCAACAGGAAAACTTACAATGCACTCTGCCAAAATGCCTTTTAAGTCTATGGAATGCATACTGGTTAACATTAGCTGTAACTTTTTGAAAAGTTGTCAGGGCTGCAAATTCAAAGTGGCATTAGAATTAGCTTCCAACACTAGACCTTCAACAAGTTTTGCATCTAGGAAAAGCAACAGGAAAACTTGCAAAAGCACTCTGCCAAAATGCATTCTAAGTCTATGGGAATGCATTTTGGATAACATTACCTGTAAC